>NC_091174.1:7802024-7837024 GCF_040958095.1 Procambarus clarkii
AAAAATTAGGCAGATAAAAAAAACAGATTATATTTGCCTCTTAATCTAATTATATTTTTTTGTTGACAGTCATTAAAAAATAATTACTGACTCCGTTAAGATTCGGAAAAAAGTGATTTTTCTTTACAGTCAAATGAAATCCAATCTGCGAAGCATGTACAGTGCTGCTTATATTTAAATATTTGTGATTCCAGTCTACACTGAAGCTATCAAAGAATCCGTTTAATTCATATAATCAAGTATCTTCATATTTCATATGATATGTATACAAATATCTGTATGTTTCCTACAACTCGTGTATACAGCTTTCTACATATTACATATAATTCTTATATACAGATACCTACATTTTTCCCATAATTCACGTATTCAAATAGTTGCATGTTTCCTATAATTAATGTGTATAAATATCTACATTTTTTTTTAAACAAACATCTATATATCTCCCCAATCTTACTGTGATAATTCTTGTATTGAACTGAGACAGTTTGTAGTTTCCCTTCGCTGTCAGAACACATTAAAGAATGGTAAACGACAACTTTGGTAAATATATATGTAAAGTATTGGAGAATTTTGCTGAATAAATTGCAATGCGCGTTGAGCGGTTCGTATATGATCATTGTTTTATTTTTATACAGATTCGAGACTTAGAAAATATTGTTGAATGTTGAATTGTTTGTTGCCTGGGTACGATTTATTGCCTCAGTGAGATACGCAAGGCATGCTCTATTAATTTGTTATTTACTGTATATATAAATATTATTTTTCTTGCCACGTAACTTGATGCGAATTTAAGCATTAAGTTAGATCTTCCCTTGTTTTTTAGTTAATATTATTTGGTAAGTCTGTTTTAAAGCTGTTTTCAAGTTGGCAATAAAATAAATGAACACATAAGTAAACATAGTAACTAAGTAATTAATATAGTAACTGCAAGCAATACAAAGCTGTTCAGTGGTGTATAATTAAATTTAGCTTATAAACATAGTAATTTATTAATCGATTTTTGTTGGTGAACGAGTAACTCTTGGTTCTATCAATGTAAAACGTTGATAGATAAAAAATAATGGATTAATGTATATAATCGTTTTTATAATTGAATGTGACAGAAAAGGTGAGATCAATGATTCTAGCGCGAATCTTCTCGATTTTCTTTTACGTTTTTATTATTATTATTATATATTATTAATAAATATATTAATGAATTAACACTTAAGCAGAATGATGCAACAGTTGAATTGTAAAAGTGGATAGCTACTAATTTATACTTTAACTCACTTTTCATTATAGAGTAAGTTGATTCATTAAGAGTTAATGCATATTAATGGATACGACCTTTATAAGTCTTCAGGTCTCTACTGGTGTATATTAACATATTGCACGCTTGTTAGAATAATATAATAGTTTATCAATTTTGAGGGGAGCTGGTGGTTGGGAGGAGGGGGGGGGGGGTGTTATATAGTGGGGTGATGAGGGGGGGGGGTGATCAAGGATGGAGTATTGAAGGAAGGCAATGAGGGAGAAAGGAGGAGGATGGCAGCGAGGGAAAAAGAGAAAAGGCAGCACTAAGGGAGAGATCATGCATTAGGAAGGCAGCGAGAGAAGCATGAGGCAGAAAAAGCATTGAGGCGATAATAAAAAGGTTAGCAAAGAGGGAAACAGAGACAGGTTCAGGCACAGAAATAAGAAAAAGACATTATAAGTGAGAGAATGGCAGAGAAAGAAGGCGAGAGCTAAAGAGATAGTGAGGCATGACGACAGACAGGGAAAGAAGAAAATATTGAGACAGGGAGATAGCGAGAGAAGAGGAGAGACAAGATATATACAATCTGAGACAGGTGCAAAGAGCAGCAAAGATTAAGAGAGGCAGGGAGACGAGTAAAAACCCTGGCAGACAGATACCGGAAATCACCCAGAGTGAACAACACGGCCCCGGCAAATTTCTGTGTGCAAAACGAAACATATTTTTTGGTGTGTAAGGGAAACAGGGGATGGAAGGGTGGAAGGAATGATGCACGAATTAAAAGAATGAGAAAGAGAAAAGAGGAGGTGGATAAAGGAGGAGGCAGAACTAGGAGAAAGAAGTAAGGAGAGCGGGATAGAAGGGGTTTAGGTGGGTGTGTCCATTATGACAGTGTGAAGGAGGGGGAGGGGGGTCCCTGCTGGTCCAGCTTCTCCCCTCAAGGTCGACTGGAATTAGAGAACGGTCCAGCAGCTCACCACACCCGCCTGCTTCCATCACCGTCACTAAGTGGAGGAGGAGGACGAGGAGGAGTAGGAGGAAGAGTAGAAGCAGGAGGAGGAGGAGGTGGATTACGATTAGGAGGAGGAGAAGAAGAATGAGGAGAATTAGAAAAGGAAGAGGGAGGGAGAGGAGTAAAATTTAATGTTTCGAACCCAGGCCGCCGCAGGTTCGCGAACCGCGAAACTAAAATAAATACTAAAAATAAATAAATCTAATAAAATAAATACATTTTAGTAGAAATTGGAAGAAAAACGACAGGGAAAGAATTTGCTACTTTGACTGATGGTGTCATTTAGATTTGACGTCCAAAAAATGTTGTGAATTTAAACGAAGTGGACGATAGTTTGGGGGACCCGACCGAATACATAAAATTTAAATAATGGCCAATTATTTAAATGCCGCTTCAGAAACATAGGCGCCAACTACGAGACTTTTTAGTGATTTATTCAGAAAGCTAAAGTTTAGTCGTCATTTTAGGGAAAGTTATGATGATTAAAAATACAAAAAAATGGCCAAAGTCGAAAAAAATAGAAGGCATGTTTGATAACAATATAATTTGTACATTAATCTCTGAGATATCAGCGTGCAATTGTGGCAAATAATTTCAAATCTTTTGAAATTATTTGCTACTTAAATACTTTATATGGAAATTAATACATATAAACACAATAACACTTTTATTGTGTTTACATGGATTAATACAATTTGGAGTGTGTTAGCTTATGGCAGAAAAACATGAAGAATCAAAAATATATATATTTATGTGTGTACATGGGAACCTTTACTTAGAGTTACAGTGACATCTGAATGAGGTTGTCAACAGACTAATGTGAATAATGACGTGGTGTGAAAGTTGTATCGCCACGCTCGCTATATCACCTTAATGGTAATTTGCATATATGAGTGTAAATAAATGTTTGTTTTTACTTGTGTATTCGTGTGTGTATTTGTATTTGCTATTTGTGGCTGTAGTATCAACCTGTTAGCTCTTGAGCTCTGCCTTCTAATCGTCGGTTATTTAATGTACTGACTCTCGACCTATTTCTGTCTGTCTGTCTGTCTGTCTGTCTGTCTGTCTGTCTGTCTGTCTGTCTGTCTCTCTCTCTCTCTCTCTCTCTCTCTCTCTCTCTCTCTCTCTCTCTCTCTCTCTCTCTCTCTCTCTCTTTCTCTCTTTCTCTCACACACACACTCATTCTTAGGATGTAGCCCGCAGCTGCTGTCTAATTCCCAGGTACCCACTTACAGTTTGGTGAACAGAGGCATACAGTGAAAGAAAGACTGCCTAGATGTTTCTGCCTCAGCCTGAAATCAAACCCGGGTTCGTGGTGCATTCACAAGCAGAGACAAATATGCACCTGCCTGTTTTTGTGCACACCTGTTTCTGCTTATTCACAAACCTCCGTCTACAACTTTCTATGAGATTAGCGTGAGTATTACCTACACTGTCGGGTGTCTATCACACGCTAAACCTCGCGCATGCAATGAAACCGGTCACGCCAGGCATGCAAACAGGCCGTATCTGTGCACCTGTTCCCTACCACTGTGAAATTTCAATTACGATTTGCTTGTCGGTGAGTTTTCTTTTGTTTCCATGCCGTTGATGAGTCTAGAAAGGCTGCGTCAGGCGATAGCTAATGGGGAAATTCTTCACAGTAAGAAAAGTAAAGTTCAAAGGTAGGGTCATGGTAATTATCTTAAATTCTTATACTGAAGTATTAAAGATAAAAAGTTTCGCATTGTTGTAATGTATATTATATAATCTCAATTAAAAACTTGTAAAATACTATTTAATTGTAAAAGTGCCAAAAATAATCAATGAAAAAAATGAAAAATTGCTAAATAAAGAAAATAGAAAATGATTGCATATCTAGTCTTGAATAACGCGCTCCAAAGTTGAAGAGTTTTTCCATTACAAGTAGCTTTAATTTTTTTCTAGGGTTTAAACGCGACAACGATTTCCCAGGTGGTTCTCAGGTCAAATAATAAATGTTGTGCCACAGGAGAGTCACAGGAGATAAATCTTTTCTTTCATTATTCATTTTTCTAATTAGGGTGCCGAGAAAAACAAATGAAACTGAAAAACAGGGAGCATTATTGGAACTATATTATATATATATATAATATATATATATAATATATATATATATATATTATATATATATATGTTGTACCTAGTAGCCAGAACGTCGTACTCGGCCTGTTATGCAAGGTCCGATTTGCCTAATAAGCCAAGTTTTCCTGAATTATTATATTTTCTCTAATGTTTTTCTTATGAAATGATAAAGCTACCCATTTCATTATGTATGAGGTCAATTTTTTTAATGGAGTTAAAATTAACGTAGATATATGACCGAACCTAACCAACCCTCCCTAACCTAACTTAGCCTATCTTTATAGGTTAGGTTAGGTTAGGTAGCCGAAAAAGTTAGGTTAGGTTAGGTTAGGTAGGTTAGGTAGTCGAAAAACAATTAATTCATGAAAACTTGGCTTATTAGGCAAATCGAGCCTTGCATAGTAGGCTGAGACGTGCGTTCTGGCTACTAGGTACGACATCTGCGTCTTCTGTTGCTTAGGTACTCCCTTATCCATTGGAGTACCTTCCCTTTCACTGCCTGCCTGCATCTCCAGCTTTTCACTAGCCTCTTGTGTGGTACTCGACACAGTGCATACACCGCACTGTGTCAAAGGCTTTCTGACAATCCAAATATATGCAGTCTGTCCACCCCTCACTTTGTTGCATTATTTTTGTTGCCTGGTCATAGAATTCAATTAATCCTATGGGGCAGGACTTGCCATCCCTGAACCCATGTTGATGCTGTGTTGCAAAGTTCTTTCGCTCCAGAAATTATGTGTGTGTGTGTGTGTGTGTGTGTGTGTGTGTGTGTGTGTGTGTGTGTGCGTGTGTGTGTGTGTGTGTGTGTGTGTGTGTGTGTGTGTGTGTGTGTGTGTGTGTGTGTGTCTGTGTGTGTGTGTGTGTGTGTGTGCGCGTACAATGCAAAGACTCAGGAACCTATACACCAGTTGAAAGGCGGAACCAAAGAGTCAGAGCTCAACCCCCGCAAGCACAAATGGGTGAGTACACTCACACACACATTTCGTGTGTGAACAAAAATAGTTAGTAGTTAGTAACAGTTGATTGGCAGTTGAGAGGCGGGCCGAAAGAACAGAGCTCAACCCCCGCAAGTACAAATAGGTGAATACAACTAGGTGAATACACACACACACACATACCTTTTTAGTGCACCATTACCTACACCGCAAGCATAATTCCTGGCACAGGATTCAAACATTAGCATAAATATGCCCGCTGGGCACGCAAGCTGTGGCTCGACCAGCGCATTCCGCCTCAGTTCCTTGCTGTATACAAAACATAAAAACTATTGAATAAGTGACCTTGATCGCACCAGCTGGGCTATTTACCTACAATTACACGTAGCTGAATCTTTGAACGAGATTCACTTCGTAATCTTCTGATCCTTTGGCTTTGTCTTCGGCTGTCGAAAGTTTTATCTTTATTTTGTTGTGGTGAGGAAGACTGGGTTGAGGTTGGTGGGGGTGGAATGGGGGGTGGTTGAGGAATGAGGGAGGGGGTTGGGTTGTTGAGGATGGAAGGGGGATATAGGGTGGGGGTATGGAAGCGGAGGTGAGAGGGGGTTGGGTAGGATTACATAGATAAGAGGAAGGGGAAGGAATGGGTGGTCTCAGAAGACAAAAGAGGGCAGGTGAGGTAAGGCTAATGAGCAGTATTAAAGGATTTATGTTGTAATGTATCACGGAATTTATAGTTTTACAATTTACAATGGATCATTGGCGTGGTGAATCGGGTGACGTGCGCTTCGCTCGATTAAACTCTATTGGATCTGACCAGTGTCTGCTCGGCTGACTGCGGACAGCCTTGAAAAACCGAACAAGTTTCCTGTTTCCAACAGTGGGAAAAATTCTTACGGTTTTCAATAGGATAAGTTCCTCAATATCTTATTTATATTAAGTATTTGATGTAAACAAGCACTCAGAATCTACACATGTTACTTGCTGAGATCATAATACAATTTGGTTTTAATTTTTTTCGCAGTCAGACGAAAAACCCAGAAGACAGCCAGTCAGTAGCACTGTTTAGTGCTCGGACCAGCCACTTATCGAGTCTGTAATTGACATAACCTTCGTGGGGTCACTGACAACTTTTTTGTGTTTACCAACATTGAGGAAGGTTACACACAGGACACAATACATACCGCTGTTGCAATACCACTCAGCGAAGGGAAAGTATCCTCGAGTAACGTTTAATCAATGTCAGCGCAAAGATATCAAAGTTGATTCATTGTTGAATCGATGTTATTAGAATTTGTTCATTGCTGCATCAACATTCAATGATATCAGCGATCATTCGTTGCTACATCAACGTTATTAGCATTGGTTTATTGTTGCATTATCGTTATCTGCGTTGATTTATTGTTTTGCTAGCGTTGATTTATTGCTTTATCAACGTTGATTCATTGCTTTACCAGAGTTGATTTATTGCTTTACCAGCGTTGATTCATTGTTGCATCAACGTCGTTTTAACAGTTGAGCTCTGGAGACAGCCACGTATTTGCCCCTGTAACTGAAGTTTGTCTCGTACCGTAACTGTACTTCTAATTTTATTTGGCTGAGGAACAGTTAATCTTTTAGTGCAATTGGGTATTAAGTTACTGTTAATGTTGCCTGCTAAACTCTCGCTTTCCAACAGCTGTAGTTATAAAACTAAAATACAATGATACATATGGTTTGTACAAAACGCATTATAATTTTAAAGTTATCTTTAACCAATTCACATTATAATTATAATCTTTAATATTTACATATATGACAGTAGGGTAAAGCAATTAAAAAACTACAGAAAGAGTTAAAAAAGATCACAGCAATTAATAACAAAAGTAACTTGGTCGTATACTTGACAACACGAAAATATACCCCATTATATTGATTTACCTAAGAACTTTATGTTCTAGATAAACATTTTTCTGCTCTTTTGCCTATCTTATTAGATAGGTAAAAGATACTATAGGGGATTCTTTTTTAATTCGTGTAACTTTTAGAATCAACATTTGGGCAACTATAATGGAAGGCCAGCTAAGGCACGCTCTGCAAATCCGGATTACATCGATCGGTCAAGAAGAACGATAACAAACACTCCCGTGTGATGTAAAGTTTAATTTTGTATCGTTATGGTTGAAATATGATCTCGTTATCTAAAAACGTAACCTCCTTTAAGGGTCCCGTTAGTACAGTCGCGTTCGTTCTCGAATCACAATCGAGAATCTTGGGCGGGGAAAAAATGGTTGGGCTCGTTTCCTATCATTTAATACCTCTGTTCACCCAGCAATAAATAGTTACTCAGGAATTAGTCAGCTTGTTGCATCCTGGTGGAGAGTCAGCAATGCGACCTTGGAGGGAGGACCGCGATATAAGCCTAACATGGCCAATTGTCTAATGCGTTGTTTGTTCAGTTATCAGAAAGTTTTTACCAAATTGACTGGGAGAGGGTTTCTACAATAACAAATTATAACAGCATTCTCAATAAGAACATTTTTGAAACTGCTTTAATATAGATTAAATATCATTTGATTTGAACATTAGGATTGGTTTGTATAATTTAGATCCGTTTTTGATTGATCAATTAGAGGGTGAGTTGAGTAGAATCATTGATACACATATTTATTTCACTAATACCTTATTAATACCCCATTAAAGCCATTACACCTCACCTCGCCTCAACTCTTTTCTGCCTACATATATAAAATATATTATATATATATTATATATATATATATATATATATATATATATATATATATATATATATATATATATATATATATATATATATATATATATAAAATTTATAGGAGGTCGGCTGGATCAACGAACATATGCCAGTGTATATGTTTATGAGAATGTGTTGTGTTTTAGTTAAGAAAAGATGAATAATTTATGATATAAGAATGATGAATCAAGTTTGAAATTTGTTGTTAGTAGAAGTGAATAAATATTTCGAAAATTTTTGAGTTAATATATAATCCATAATATTTCGATAATTTAAAATATCTACAGTTACATTTTTGGTTTTGCATAGTAAATTTGAAGGTTTTTACTAATAGTATCGATACAGAGCAGTTATGGTCACGCTGAGAGCATAAAATTAATGTTTACAGGCTTGAACATTTTCACTGGAAACACAAAACTGATAACTAAAAAGATTTTGCCCCAAAAAATTCCATCTCAGTGAGGGAAATGGGTTTCTATAGCAATTAAGACAATCGAATATTTTCATCACCGAATCTTTAAACCGATACGCGTATAAAATATTGTCGTAAGGCTTTCTAGTGTCCTTCACAGGTTTATATGTATATATACATAAATTAAAACAATGTATTAGACTTTTATGATATATTTTGCCTAAAAATATTGCAATATCTTAGTTGTATATTATTACAAGACAGCATAATATACACAGTCCTACGGTAGTTCTATGGTCTAGGAAATATCCAACTATAACCCCGGGAATGTTCGAATATCGGAGGCTGGGGTGAATAATGTCTGGCTATTGGTAGGGAGATTGAAAAAGTAAATCAGAGCAGCTCGCAGTTTCCCCACACAAAGTGTTGTGCTAAATTATTTTGTTCCGCTTTTCCTCGAGCTTTGTACATTTTAATATTATGAATTTTATTTTATTACATATATCATTTATGTTGTACTAGTTGTGATTGTTGTGATCGTATATGATAATATTATGACAATTGTCTAAGCTATTATAGTTAATACTATAATCATACCTGTTCATACTATTCACAATTTCTGATCATAACTGTTATTAATAATAATGCTACTGTTATTGTTATTAATAATTACAACTACTATTATTTGCTATTGTTATTTATATATTCAGCTAATTTCTGTATATGTTATTTACTAGTTTATAATAAAATATTATAAGATTTTGTTAATGCCTAATTATTATTATTGTTAACAAATTTACTTTTGAAGAGTAACGAAACTCTTCGAGTTTGCAGTCACGAAACTCTAACCGTTATCATATTGAAATGAGTTCAGCAATGCGAAAATGTAAAGCCATCTGATGAAATTGATTGCTTTAATAATTCTTAGTCATCCAGATCAACTGCAATTGATAACCACTTTTTGCAATTCACTTAGTCGATAATAATAGTGGAATCAATTGACTTGTGCCAATATCTACCTGCAACATTTAATTTGCGAGAAGTAATGGTCTTCTGATGCAAATATTTTTCGTTTTATAAAGTATGTATCGGGCTAATGATATAGAACAGCAAGGAGGAGAACCGCATATTAATATTAGAGAGAAGAAATGAAAAGAAAGATAAAGTAATTGAATGGGAATTCAAATTCAAATAAAAATTGAAAGGAAGAAAATTAAAGTGATGTAGTAACAAGAGAAGAGTAAAAAGAAAACAAGTAAAATGCTGTAGTAACAAGAGAAGAATAAGAGGAAGACATTTTCAAAGATTACATGAAAAGAGAAAAGATGTAAATTGAATAAAGAACACAAAGAAAAAATCCAAATACATACCAATTAAAATTTGACAGCTTGATGGGGCTATTATGGGAGCAATGTTATTGTTGTTAAAATTAACTTATTAAATAATAAAACCAGGACAATAAAAGTTTGATAGCATGCTTTTTAATCCAGATTATAATTGGGTTTCCATTAGGACATTTTTGACTAAGCTGACAGGAGCAATTAAGTTACCGTGATCAAGAGGCCACAATATCTGGTGACCTTTAGGTCATGTGCAAATTACCTCTCGGTTAGCTTTAGGTCAGCTCAAAGGATCAATAAGGACACTAAGGTCCTTAATGCACATTAAGGTCTTTCTCAAGCCACCTTCAAGTCTATCTTAGGTCATTGACAGCTCAGTTTCATGTCATCTTTAGGTCTATCTTAGGTAAATTTTTATCAGGTATAATTCAGGTATCAGGTATCAGGTATCAGGTAACATGACATAAGTCATGTTCAAGGCATCTTAAGGCAAATTTATGCTTCACTGGCGCCGATTCTGCAATCAATTTTGCTTCAGAATATCGTCATGACAGCTTCCGTGTACACGAGTGTGAACGTCCATATGTGTACATGCATTTATGTGCGAATCTAAATGAATAACTGTGAAACTGTTTTTGTTTACATGTGCGTGTTCGTGTAAACCAGTGTGAAGAGAGTCGTTAGGCAAATCAGACACTACAAAATAATGGATGGGTAAAGGCATACACACACACACCCTCACACACACACACACACACACACACACACCCTCACACACACACACACACACACACACTCACAAAGCGGCAACTATCACATGCATAGACCACCTCGGGCTGCTTACAAAGTTGCATGATTTAACCATCATCTGTATTTGGTAGCATCAAAGACCCATTAACACGCAATTCTCAGCTGGTGGACTTGAAGTGACAAGTGGTCTTACTATGCAACCGACCGTAGTGAAGTCCACGACAGCTCGGTACTAAAATAATATATATATATATATATATATATATATATATATATATATATATATATATATATATATATATATATACATATATATATATATATATATATATATATATATATATATATATATATATATATGTATATATATATGTATATATATATATATATATATATATATATATATATATATATATATATATATATATATATATATATATATATATATATATATATATTTACATATATCACGCATGCATATATGTATTTTATTTACGAATCTTGTTTTATCGCAAAAGGCCATCACCTGAAAGTATTTTTGCCGATAATGCAACAAGTTTTTACTTAGAAGGATAAATTTATTTAATGCTGTTCTTCCGTGCTTGTGTTTGGAAGCACCAGCCCAAGTCTCCACAGGTTGGCCTCCAGGTGAGATACGAGGGTCACCGTTAATATCAAGATTGAGTTTTGTCTCCTGGTTTTTATGATTTAAGCTGAAGGTGAACGCACGGAAAAGGATTAGAGCACAAGGAAAAGGATTAGAGCACGATGAAGAGGATTAGAGCACGATGAAAAGGATTAGAGCACAATGAAAATGATTAGAACACAATGAAAAGGATTAGAACACAAGGGAAAGGATTAGAACACAAGGAAAAGGATTAAACCATTTAAGACTCAAGGCCCCAACTTCTGTATGTATAAACAATAGAACTGAGTATAGACTATTGTTTACCGGAGAATATACAATATAGCGTTCGGATTAAGTAATTCATTACATAATCTGATATTTCGTTATTTTGCTGACATATGATTATTTCAATCTTCCTATGCAACATATATAATTAACATGTATCCTTATGGTTGGTTTCTCTTGTATAATTACCGTAAGTGTAAATAACCATAACAACTGGTTTTAATACGACTGGGATAAATCTATTTGCAAATTCAAATTTTCTGATGTGAGTCCAACATGCTGAGTATTCAAAGTATTTCATTATCAGTGCCAGTAACGCTTAACATAAGCAGTGGTAACGCATACCATACGCTGTAGTAACGCTTCCAAGTAGATGTAACGCGCTATGCATACTGCAGTAACGTCAACAAGCAGAAGTACCGCTTTACGTATGCTTAAGTGACTATTATTAACTCACTATGTTAGCTGTCGTGATGTTTACAGGGTATTATAAACACGTACGCAAGCCGCAGGGACGTTTATAAATATATAAGAATATACAACTTCATATTTTGCAGGATCTACTAAATAATTATATATATATATATTATATATATATATATATATACATATATATATATATATATATATATATATATATATATATATATATATATATATAAAGTGATTTTTAGCTATCATAGACACAGATAACGCTGTCCTTGCCATGATTTACTACTATTGGCAAGCAAGTAATTTTTCTTATCATACATCATATAAGGTGGAGAGGAATATTTACTGTTATCGCTATTCAATATGCAAGATTCTTTATGTTTAATAGACCTTGAGGTATGATCCGAGATATATGGAGTACGTCGAATGGTATCATAGGTTGTAAGGAAGATTTACTTTTGATTATTGTTTTTTAATATAATATATCATATTTTACTCCTAGTTTTAATTAAATTCCGTTACCTTTTGTTTTTCATCATCCTTAATGCGGTATTTGTAAGTGCTGCGCGGTTCCGTTGTGATTTTTTTGTAATCGATGATAACTGAGTAAATCAAATATCAGAGTTTGCGTCGATAAATGTGTTTTAATTATCGCGGAGCGATTAGTTCACAGATTAGAAGTATAGTATTGAAGTTACGTTCATCACTGAGTGGGAATTTGAACAAACTACATTTCCTGTTTCCAAGTGGGTTCCTAACCGCTTGTATCCCAGTAATACTTGTCAAGAGGTAGTCATAGCACAGCGATGCCAAACTGAAGGGTCCCAGTATGTTATTTTTACTGTCAGTAGTTATTAACATCGCATGTCAGGTCAATAAATATTTAACCCATAACGAAGGACTATTTATATACTGGTCAATAATTTACTATTAAATAATATAGAAGTTAATAGGTTAACTATAAAATCCTCTGTAACGAAGTACAGTGGCAAGAATGTATTATTGGCGGCAATATCCAAGCACACAATGTCGGGTTTCAGTGCTTGTAAATATTATTTGTTCAGCTGGATGGTACATCCCGATGCACCTAACAACTGTGAGATTCATTATACTTGTCTTAGTCGCAAATACGTATCTAGGACTTAAAATCTAACCATTTTTAACTAAATCTATTTTTATACTCAGTAAAGAGCTATTGGCAACGCAATGGTGAAACATTCAATTATCTGTAGTCGCAGAATTAAGAAATTTACTTTGGACTGAGCAGGGACAACATGACTGAAATTAATTTATACTAATTGGATCTTTGGTCTCAGACCAAAAAAATATGTGATTCTGAAATAACTTTCAAACTAGTTTGGTGTAAATACAAATGAACAGCTCACGAACTCAAGAGAATACCAGTTGTTTACGTTGATGAAATGAGAGATGCTGCAGATTGAAACAAATGCTCATACTGACTGGCATATCGACTCTATATGACACAATTCCTATTGCTAAGGGTTCATTCCTCACACTTTCCCCCACAGGTATTGAATATGCTTCCTGCTTCTTCCCTGTTTGTGAGTGCATCATCTTCTCTTGATGAGATGACTTCCTATATCCCAAACACACAATTCACTCTCACAACTGGCAATGAAACATGCTAGTACTTTTTAGCTAACTTAACACTTTCTCAATGCATATCCAAAAGTCGTCTGAACTGTATCGCTGTTTTTTCTGACAATGATGAAATTCACAATAATGAAAGGATCAGTGCCATCACAGTCATCTGACAACTATGACGGCACCTTATTTTTTTTAATTTCAGTTATCGGGGAAAAGAAGCATGAACTTAGGTTTACTAAGAAAATGTAAAAAAAAATAGAAGAAATTTTATAGAAGAAATCCTATAAAACAGCCTGTTTCTAGCCGAATATACCCGGAATCAAGCCCAAGTATATCCAGAGAATAGGTATATTTGCTTTATGTCTCAGAAAAAAACGAAATTAACACATAAGGTCGTGAGAATTCGTAATATTTCAATCATACACATATAATTCATACAAAATATTAGGTACGGTAAATATAGAATTTGAATGCATGTGTATACATTTGAAGACATGTATACACATGCATCCAAATTCTCACACACACTTAGGCATTTAAGTCACAATGCTGAGATATTTAATAACATTCCGGCTCACTCTGACCAATTTTCTGTAACTCGAGTGGATGTTCATTGCAAATTATTTACATTCTTGGAGTAGAAGTCCCATTAAATGTTTTTTTTAGGGAGAGAAAGAGAGAGAGAGAGAGGGAGAGAGAGAGAGAGAGAGAGAGAGAGAGAGAGAGAGAGAGAGAGAGAGAGAGAGAGAGAGAGAGAGAGAGAGAGAGAGAGAGAGAGAGAGAGAGACAGAGACAGAGAGACAGAGAGGAGAGAGAGAGAGAGACACAGAGAGACAGAGAGAGAGAGAGACAGAGAGACAGAGAGAGACAGAGAGAGAGACAGAGAGACAGAGAGACAGAGAGAGAGAGACAGAGAGACAGAGAGGAGAGAGAGACAGAGAGACAAAGAGAGAGAGAGAGAGAGAGAGAGAGAGAGAGAGAGAGAGAGAGAGAGAGAGAGAGAGAGAGAGAGAGAGAGAGAGAGAGAGAGAGAGAGAGAGAGACGGACGAGCTATCCAACACGCTCGAACTCTTCTGTATCAAAATGCAAAACTCTGAATAAACGTTTTAACTCGTCGTAGGTGAAAGGGAAACAAGGATTTGTGTATCAGTGCTTTTCTAGTGTGTTCGGGCCATGACTCATCGGTCATTACCATGTGACTGTGCAACCTGTTTTAATACAAAGAACGTCGCATTTCAATCGTATGCGTTACAAAAGGACAAAACTTGTAGTACTAGAAAATGGAAGCGGCTCGCGAAAATAACATACTGTCCCGTTTTCTGTTTTGGTTCCTCTGGTAGGCTAGGAGAGCACTGTTTAATTTTACCGTTTTTTCACGTTAGGAAACCTTAGGAGGACGGGCTGGACTGAGGCCGGACGACATTACTTCACGCGTCTGTGGACGTTTTTATGAGAAGACATAACAAAGACCACCTATCACCTTGACCTTCATACAGGGTCAATAACGTGTATTTTTGTATGTTAGGAAGATGGGTATTTTTATTGAGATTATTTACGGATCCAAGGGTGTGTGTTCCCCTTGGAGTGCTTACAGAGTATGGTCTCTGCTCTTAAGCCCCGCCTTTCGGCCATTATTAAACACAAATGACTCTTTCTCTCATTGTTTGGGCACAAAGCTTAGATCTATATTATCTGGTGTTTTGTTTTTATTGAAAAGTAAAATAAATCAACATTTTCGCACATTTTCTAGAGTCACGTATCGGTCAGTTCTGTAAACTTTGAAGATTTACATCCCTTACCGCTCCCTGAGTGGTCACGCTCCGGTAATTTCTTCGTTTCGTTCCTCGATATTTTTTCTTATATGTTTCTGCATTACTCGTTCGCAGATTCCTTCGATCGAGCGACCCGTATTTAAGCTTCGCAAGCTCACTGGGTGCTCACCAGCAAATCGAGATAATTAGAAGCAAACTTTACTTCTCTCATCTGGAGGTGGTTTTGGCACTTCATTTGACAAGAAAAAGTAACTTGTCTTGCAGCGTCGAGACTTCACGGTCCACATAACGGAAGTGTCCAGCATCTGACCTCCACCCTCATCTTGAGAAGACAAAGGCTTTTCCTGATAAACCCTTATATATATATATATATATATATATATATATATATATATATATATATATATATATATATATATATATATATATATATATATATATATATATATATACTTAAACGATGCATTTTAGCTTTTGTATACAGGACGAAGGCACACTGGATCAGTATAGTTAGCGGGTTGAGAATTCAGTTGACCGCCCCACAAAGTAAGGCGGTCACATATATTAAGTTACCTCTGGTCACCAAATCTCAATTGCTTTACGGAAACCATTAACAACGTAATGAACTTTTAACCTGAAGTTTGGGAGCACAAAATTCAAGCCATTGCCAGGAAATGAGATCTCGGTGGCTAGCAGAGAGAACTGGGATTTGGAAATACAGCTGAGGAATAAGGAATAGGTACTCGAGATCTCGAAGTCTCCTTGTGGTCCGAGATTGAAACAACCGTTGCCTGGAAGCGGAATTAAGGGTTGTGGGTGAGAACCGTTGCCTGAAAGCAAAGTTGAGAGGGACGGAAATGGTAACCGTTGCCTGGAAGCAGGGATGAAGGGTGTGGGTGAGACAACAATTGCTTGGAAGCAAGGTTGTGGAGTGAAGGTGGGATCTTTGTGGCCATAAATCCAGGGTACAGGGAATAGTGGAACAATCGTGGTATTGATTGATGTCAATGCACGCGGCCTTGAATTAAGGGTAATAAGTGAGGTAAAAGAAAGTTCGGTCTTGTAAACAGTGTAGAAGGTTTTGGGTAAGAAAGTACACACTGTAAGAACTGAGGCATGCAAATAATACCAGCACTTTTACTGGCAGCACTTTCTTCTCCAAAGAAGTTACAATAAGAATTACTTAAGCAGTAAAACTTGCTTAAATGCGGACTGAATAACTTTAAATTGTTAATTAAGATATCACACTTTGTGTTTTAACTACAAATGTGCGTATGACCTCCCTAGAACATATAGGAAAAAAGCTTTTTCATGATACAAACTCGACCAAAAAGTACAATGCCAATGCATATCCATCCTAAATAACATTTTAACTCATGCACTCAAATAGAGATTCATCTATTTGCAAGTATGAGTTGTTCTCTGAAACTAACTATATATATATAACTGAAAACTCACACCCCAGAAGTGACTCGAACCCATACTGCCAGGAGCACTCTGCTGGCGTACAGGATCCCTTAACCGCTGGCGGGGGGATGGAAATAGCCTCGGCTACCATCCTCTTTTGTCCGGTCGTGTTGGTCGAGCGGTTAAGGGATCCTGTACGCCAGCAGAGTGCTCCTGGCAGTATGGGTTCGAGTCACTTCTGAGGTGTGAGTTTTCAGTTGCATATAGTCCTGGGGACCATTCAGGCTTGTTCGCATATATATATATTATATATATATATATATATATATATATATATATATATATATATATATATATATATATATATATATATATGACTGTCAGACCACGGAGGAAGAATTGAAACAGGAATTTCCTTAAGTACTTTCGTATATTAATACATCTTCAGAATTAAAGATTTACAAGTCAATAAGTTTTGGACATATATAGGCAGGAGAGAGAGGTGAAGTGAAGTGAGGTATAATGACAAATATATGAATGGGAATTAAGTGGATATAAAATAAGAGCTGCATAAGAACTGCAGGAGGCCTTTTGGTCCATACGAGGCAGCTCCTATTTATGCCCACTAATGGTTTATGGGCCCATAAAATAAGAACTGCATCACTAGGCCCATACATTGAAAATAATGTCATAAGATAGTAAATATTAACAAAGAATTAGTGAGACAAATGTGTATCAATGATCCTACTCAAATCGCCCTTTAACTGATGTATCAAAAATGGATCTAAATTATATAAACCACTGCTAATGTCCAAATTACATGATTTTGTAATCTGTATTAAAGCAGATTCAATTATGTTCCTATTGAAAGTGGTTTTACAATTCGTTATTGAAGAAGCCATCTCCCAATCATTTTGGTGAGAATTTTCTGACAAATGAACAAACAAAGCATTAGACAATTGGCCATGTCTTACAGAATATTTATGTTGCGATATTCAACATTTTAAATCTTTCGATGTTTGCCCATCATAGAACCTATTACAGTCTTTACAAGGTATGTTTTAAAACCTAAAATGGGTACCACCTCTTGTGCAAGTGTAGGGACCCATATCCTCGGAGAAGAAAATAAATATTGCTCAGAGAAGACCTTGTGGATCCTCACCGAACACTTTGGTATTTTCTTCTCCTACAACCCCTATTCTTTTTGTATGTGTGTATTTATATATAACTCACTTAATTTAAACATTTCATTATACAAAAAGTGTTACAACATTAGTTACATGCAGTGTACAAGGCTACTCGTCACAGGTTGTAGAGTTCCTCCAGCTCCTTAGATGGCGAGCAGGAACCATGGATGCAGTGAGCATTTCCTCTCTGGATCGCCATACTAAGGCGCTGAAAGAGGAAACTGGTAGCTCTAGGGTCTCTTGTTGTTTCAATTAGCTTGGAACCCAGCGCGTAGTTTAAAGTGTTTATTAAGTTATTTTTATGTAATGACATGACAAAGTTAATGATGATACTAGTAGTAATTGTTATTAAGCTTCCCGAGTATAATAATATATAATATTATTATTATTAATATTATTAATAATAATATTTTTACAATCATGTAATAAGCAATGTTATGAGGAAATTTTGATTATAAAAGTAAAAATTAATTAAGGAATTGTGTTAGCAACAAGTATAACACTGTAAATAATACAGAAATTGATGATCATTTTGTAGCAAAGTCATGTTCTATAACAAAATCAACGGAATAACAACACCATAAACAATTTAAAGAAGTAAAAAAATATATCATTATAATTTAAATTCCAAATAATATTTTATATTCAAAATTCAAATTTATATTGTGAATACGAATTCATGTTCTGAATAAGAATTCATGTTCTGTATAAGAATTCATGTTCTGTATAAGAATTCATGTTCTGTATAAGAATTCATGTTCTGTATAAGAATTCATGTTCTGTATAAGAATTCATGTTCTGTATAAGAATTCATGTTCTGAATAAGAATTCATGTTCTGAATATGAATTCATGTTCTGTATAAGAATTCATGTTCTGAATATGAATTCATGTTCTGAATATGAATTCATGTTCTGAATTAGGATATATATTATGATTGTAGTAACATTAAAGGTTAAAAGGAGATAGAGAATATTAGTACAAATACCATCCAATATAAAGAAGTAGAACGTTGAGATTATATTAATACAAAAAACAACACTTAAAGTCAGGGTCTCGAGCGGATAAGGTCGAATTCATCTCAATGATGAAACTACTGAATTACGTATGCTCCCGACTGGCTTGTTTGCCTTCCTGTGAACTTGCTTGCTGCTTTACTGCCTGCCTAAGTACCTACGTATCAATTTTCCGACCTGTTTGCCTGCCTGTTTACAAGATTTCCTGTCCGTCTGTGTTACTGTATATCGTCTTGTTTTAGTCAGGGTTCCTGTCGCTACCTTAAATTTGTTGTCATAGTCAAAAAGCCTCGTCCTTTACTCTGGAATCTTGACCTAAGGTAAGATACAATATCTTCTTCATCCATGTAAATAACACTCGATCTGTTCTTCCAATTCGTTCCTAATGGTACAAAGACTCGTGAACTCGAGTCTATTTACATGGCTTTTCTATAAATAAACACAATGCCATTTGCATGCGAGAGGGTTTCTCTCAACCACCAATCTTCGTGGTATTGTTGTGTGCATATTGCAGTTGCAATTCACTGTTTTCGTGTACATTCCCGGTATGGTTTCTCTCTCTCTCTCTCTCCCTCTTTCTGACAAATTAACTTACCTATCCTAACCTCCCTAGGCCGAATACACGATATCTGCGGCCTAATATAGTACATATGTGTGCTATACTAGGCCTAAGAATATTGAAATTTGTATTTTATCTTCATTTATTTTAAAAGAATTCCTTACTAGTCAGTATACTACTATGTAAAAGCTAAGAACGAACGAATTCTGACTGTTGACGATCGTAACAATAAGTACTTTTTAAACAGGAGAATGGGTTGTCACATGGTCGGTAAACCTAATTTCAAGTGTCTGCATGTCGAGGGAAAATGTTCCAAATATGAATCAACTTAGATATGAATTATCGCTGATGGAGTTATGCTCCTGATTATGGCACATGCAGAATGAGGCTGTTAATGGTTTAGCGACTTTTGTTGAGGTTGTCAAATTCTGCTTACCATAAAGTTGGGCCAGGTGGGAAACCTTGAATACATTAGAAATAATAATAAAACCGCTGTAATATTTCCGTGGTTGTAATGTCTGATGTACTGAGTAGTTCGTTCAGAACGGGTCAACGCTAGAGATATAAATTATCCCGCATTTTCCTACCTTATCCAGAATTCTGATAAATGAATGGGGGGTAGGTAGGGAGGGGCAGGCCATTCAGGACAGCCGTGTGTACTTAGAATGGAACAAACTTATGCTTCACATTAGGTTTTGCAACCTCTGCTGTCAAAAACGTACGAGTTTTGTTGTGGGTTGCTTGATAGTCGTCTCTCGTGTGTGTGTGTGTGTGTGTGTGTGTGTGTGTGTGTGTGTGTGTGTGTGTGTGTGTGTGTGTGTGTGTGTGTGTGTGTGTGTGTGTGTGTGTGTGTGCAAATATTATTCCATTGCTAAAGCATTTTCGAGCATAAAATCGTAACTCCACTAACAAACATGCCAACATATCTAAGGAGTTTGGTATTCACACCTATATGAAAACAATTCAATAAGTGGATCACTATCAAATGTTAATGACATCCGGACAAAGAATAGGAGTTGAATTCGTTAGTTGGTCTCGTCGTCGTGACGCTTCTCCTAATACCTGAGGCACAAAAGGCGGGCATCATGTAAATAATCCTGTGACAGAAACTGCACAAGAGCCGCTCAATATTCAGGCCAGGATAATGGGCAGGGAGCGAGGCAGCTCACATAATAGCGGGCCCTACGACGGCTTATCTTTAAAGGTGGGCGCGTCGGGCCTTGCTCAGAACCGCCCAAGAACACAAGCGAGACTCCTAGTTCGCTCTTTAGTGCTAGCGAATTTTTTCCCTCTCGCTTTTAATACCTCACTTGTTGACTTTTTACGGATGTTAACTCAGCCTTTTTGGAATTTCTTGAATGCCACGAAGATTAGTTAGTTCCTTGTGTGTTGGTTTTCTTAATTTTTCTCCAGTCTTGTTTGTTGTTAACGATACTCTTTGTAATGAGTTCGTTTGCTTGAAAGTGGCATGCTTCTCGCGCGGATATGCAGCTTTTGGGATTCAGTCACCACCACTGTTTAGAAAAGTGTTCAACTCTGCTATGAAATATATTTATATGCTTCTTAATCACAACACTTTCAAATGTGCTTCAGATAAAACATAGTCAGCTAAAAGTCTGACCCACACTGATGAAAGTCTAACCTAACACTGCTTAAAAACTGACCCACCACTGCTGGAAAACTGACCCATAACTGCTGAAAAACTAACCCATCACTGTTGAAAACTAACCCGTTACTGCTGAAAACTGACCCATCACTGCTGAAGAGTGACCCACTACTGATGAAAAGTGACCCATCACTGCTGAGAGACTATCTCAACAGTGCTTGAAAGACTGACCTATCACTTCTTCGAGAATTCCCCTAACCATCTTCGCCAATCCAAATAAACTCATAACTAGTTCAACAAGAACCTCACTTTTATTCGATGTGACATAAAACTCCTTTAAAATAGATGCCGGGTTGAGAAATGGTGTTATTATGACAGCAAGACTTCGCCCAGAGTTCTGAGTGCTTTATATGACTTTGGGAGACTGCACGACAGTGCTTTGTGTGATTTTTCATGATTTAGCGAGACTTCGTATGGTGCCTTGAGTGCTTTACAAGACTTCCCTAAACTTTGTGAAGCCTTTGAGTGCAATATATAACTTTGTTAGAATTTGCGTTGTGCCCTGAGTGCTTCATACGACTGTTAAACTTTGAGTGATTCCTTGAGTGTCTTGCAAGATTTTGTATGGTGCCACGAGTGCCTCAACTGACTTCGTGCCATCTCCGTTAGTGCTTCACATTTCTTGCAATAAACGCAGTTGTTAGAGCTTACGCGTTTCATTTCCTCGTAAAAATGTTTCATTAGAGCGTCTGTGAATTAGTATTTGTACTTTCTTGCTCTTAGAGTTTTTTTTTGCGTTGTAGAAGGCCCTAATGCAACAGCTTTATTGCGTTTACAGTTTTTCTTTGTGTTTTAGTGGTCTCAGTGAGCCATATTTCAACAGATGTTTTAATCAAACTTTCGCAACATGCAAGTGCTTAGATGGGCAATGGAGAGAGATAAAGATAGGTATAGAGAGTGTCAGGAGGGGAAGTAGAAGGCTGAATAAGGTGGGTGATGAAGGTGGAGGGAGGATGAAGGCTTGGGGAGAAAGGGGTGGGGGGGAGTAAAGAAGAGGTTGGACAGGAATAGGGTTTAGGGTTGAAAGCAAAATTCCATACCATGTACATCACTTGACTAAATCTACACAACCCCTATTTACACCTCTCGACGCTACTTTTTCCTAAACCCTGTTCCAATTAGTTCTCCATCCTTGCCTTAATCCTCAGGACTTAGCCTGTTGACCTGCGGTACATCCAGCACTAGCAACACCAATTATCCTAGAGGGGTCAGTGCCTGGGCCGTCCCGTGAGCCCTGTATGCAAACACAGAGAGGAACCATAATACCGCCGCAAATTGAGGATACAAATTAAAATCAAACAACGCGCTTGTGTGTTCAAACGAGCGATGAGATTTAATCACGTTAGAAGAAAAAAATCGGAGTTTGGAGGCACGTAAGGAATTAGTTCTGCATTTTCTTCGCCTTTATTAAAGTTAATTGATTATTGTACTTAAAATTTTCGTTTTATACGGCTCTCTCTCTCTCTCTCTCTCTCTCTCTCTCTCTCTCTCTCTCTCTCTCTCTCATTACTCACAAATGTGTTCTTGGGGGACCCTGTGGACAGTGATTAATAGCGTGCATAGGGAAGATGAAACACTTCATCACCGGGAAATATTGAGCATGTCAGCAATTTAAAAATAGAATGGAAATACCCTTGAATATTTTGAGCTCCTCTGGGAATTATCAATGATCAAATATTGAGGCCATTCAATTGGATGAAACTCATATCCCTCAAATTATTTACATTATTTTAGCATTATTACATTTTAACATTAAGTCTTGGCCATTTTCAGAGTGGGTACTGTCATTGTCTGTCATGTCATAGTAGGCATGAAAATGTATCCACTGTCACTTATATCATAGTTGCTACATCCTTGTCTCTACTTTCAATGTCACGTAATAGTAACTATATCATTGTGTCTCATGTTATTATCATATCAAAGTAACTATAAGTTGACTAAACCACACACTAGAAATTGAAGAGACGAAGACGTTTCGGTTCGTTCTAGACCATTATCAAGTCGATTGTGGTCCAGGTCCAGATGGTCCATAATGGTCCAGGACGGACCGAAACGTCGTCGTCTCTTCAATTTCTATTGTCTGGTTTAGTCAACATTTTTCAGCCACGTTATTGGGATTTTTTCATCTGCAAATTAACAATATCCTTGTGTCTACTATGACTGTCATGATGCAGTAAAAACACCCATTTGTCTACTGTAAGGCATATGGAGGCATGGCTATCTTGTCACGTGTTACGTTTTCTAATACAGTATTACGTTTCTGGGATCAAACAAATGCAATTTTAGGTCAAGGTTTCGGTGAGTATGCGTGTTGGTTATCTTTAGCTCAGTAGTTATCGTATTTCCCCTCACAATCAACTGGACCCGAGTTCGATTCCCAAGACGTTTGAACACATTGTTTTCTTAAATCTGATGCCTCTGTTCACCTAACAGCAAATAGATACCTGTGAATTAGTTAACTGTTGCATCCTGCGGAGTGTTCAATTATTGGTTAGAGAAACCTCGATAGGTCTAAAAGGCTTCCTGACCCTAACAACAGGAAATCAAATGTAATAGATCTCATCCCTTGCCCAAGACATCTTGGCTAGAGGATTCAGGGTAGTAGTCAGGAACATTCTCACATATCTCTTCACCAAGTCATTCATGGCATACATTTATGCACTTCAAGAATACGTGTATATTCATAACGCGAACATATTCACACCAGTGTTTTCATAACCATCACCACAGGATATAAACAAAGAGTATAATCTACATATCACCAGTTCTCCATCTATATTCTCCTGGATTTGATTTCAACCCGCATGGCATTACATGAAAGGATTCAACAATAATTAATACCTTCACCAAAAGAATACCAGAAAATCTGGCTGGAATCAGCATATCGACAGACAGACGCTCAGATCATGTTTTAAAACACTGATGTAAAAATAAAACAGACTTGGCTGGCCCTTAACGCTCGACAGATCAGAAGCCGTTTGGATGGATCCTCTCATGGAATATTGTGGAGTTGGGTAGTGGGGTTCAGGGAGTGAGGGACTGGTCCTTTTCTGGGATATTCATGGGAGGGAAAGAGGGGATTTATGGAGTGAGGGGTATCCATAAATCTAAGGGGATATACATCTAAGGGATATCTTAGGTGGTATATCGTGGAAGAAGGGGTCAGGATTAATCCTCTCCCGGGATATGCTGGGAGAGGGGAACGAAAGGGGAAGGGGAAAAGGGAACAACAACACTGCCCTAGCTTCGAAATTGGGAGAAATAATAAAATAAGGCATGTATTGCTCTTCCTTGCCGGCCATGTAACGTCGTCCATGCTGGGTGGATGTGGCCGCATGGGTTTTCATTACCATGAGAAAAGGCTTATTCTCTGATACCAACAATGGGGAGATGTAAGAGGCTGAACCAACGGAGACAAATTACTTTCTCTTTTTCCATGAGAACGGATTGCAGTCAGGAACCACCACCGAGCTTTCTGGTTTTCATCAGAATGGAGTTGAGACTAATTTGTTCTCGTTTCATATTATATTTCCATTTGATAAGGAATCCGGAAAAGGAGTGCCTTCTCATATCTTAACAGGTATATTATTTATTTCATTAAAATATGACATTTATTGGATAACGTTATTGATTGATTGATAGTCATTTGATAGTTTCCTTCAGAGGCAACAGTTCGCATTCTTCGCAGCCGTTCTCAATCTACGCAGCTGTTCTCAATCTACGCAGCCGTTTTCAATCTACGCAGCCGTTCTCAATCTACGCAACCGTTCTCAATCTACGCAGCCGTTTTCAATCTACGCAGTTGTTCTCACTCTACGCAACCGTCCTCATAAATTGGATTTATTTTATTCAGTACCTTTCTAAAGACATTATATAAATGTCGACTCTGGACAGTGGCGTCCGACAATCAGATAGTCCCAAGCTGAGACAAAACGGTGCGACTCGTTACCTGTGTGCCCCTTCTCTGAGTGGCAGCATCTGGACCTGGCGCCTTCTCTGAGTGGCAGCAATCACTAGATATGCACATAAGGTGAGGTAGAGAGGCCGCGAGATGTTTGGGATGCGGGACACGAATGTACAGGTGGTTTGGTTAATGCAGCTAAGGGGTTCATCTGTGCTTGGGGTAAGATGGTACTGACGCCATGGAAAGATGGTAGTGTGGTAGTAATGTGTTGGTGATGAGTTTTTGTGGTGTGGTTGTGGTGTGTTGGTTGTGGTGTGGTTGTGGTGTGTTGGTTGTGGTGTGGTTGTGGTGTGTTGGTTGTGGTGTGGTTGTGGTGTGTTGGTTGTGGTGTAGTTGTGGTGTGTTGGTGGTGTGGTTATGGTGTGTTGGTTGTGGTGTGGTTGTGGTGTGGTTATGGTGTGTTGGTTGTGGTGGGGGTTTTGGTTTGTTGGTTGTTGTGTGATTGTGGTGTGGTGTTCGTAGTGTGGTTAGGTTGAATTGTTTGTAGTGTCGTTGTGGTATGTTGGTTGTGGTGGGGTTATGGTGTGTTGGGACACACCATATGTTTATGTAAGGGACGAGGAAGGTGGATGTTGGTAGCGAGTCGTTATTGTAGTGATAGTTGGTGGATGTGAGGACAAGAGTTTTGGATGTGGTTATAGGGATGGTAGATGTGAGGGAGAAAGGGGAGATAATGAGTGTTGGGGTGAGAGGTGTTGTGTTACTGTCATAGTGTTAGTGGTGATGTTACAGATAGTGTAAGGAGTCTTCTGTAATCCCTTTGGAGTAGAAATATGAGGGTGCTTTCTCGAATTTTATACATACCATGAAAATATTCAGTTCCCAGTGGTTATGACTATCTCTCCCATCTGCTGGTGTCCATTCCTTCTTCACATCACTTTATATGTGAGGCGGCACATCCTAAAGTCTGTTTTAAACCATTTTTCCTTCAATGGATGAGTTAAAAGAATATATCGTGTGTTTTTCATTTTCCTTTGCAATGCTGTATATTATTAAATAATAATACATTTATCTCCTTCCTTGCTGTATATTTTATATGCCGTAACTCTAGCCTCCAGTGTGCTCAAATCCTGTTATTTTACTGTACTAACTCCTGAATAATTTTCTCAATCTTATCTACTATATATTATACACATACACACATACATATATCCCAGGATGCAGCCCACAACAGTTGTGTAACTCCCAGGTATATATTAAAGGTGAACAGCGGTATCAGGTGAAAGGAAACTCTAATTGGTTCTGTCCCAGTCGAAGAATGGGCCCGAGCCTCTCAAATGTACATTGAGGATATTCATTACTAGACCACAGGACCGTATGTGTGTGTATTTAAAGTTTGGGCTGTTAGCTCTTGGAATTCGCCTTTCTAACCATCGGCTGTCTAATATTTCTGACTCACGACCTAATTTCATCAATTACTTCTACTACATACATTTCACACACACACACACACACATACACACACACACACACACACACACACAGACACACACACACGCACACACACACACACACACACACACAGACACAGAGGAGGAGAAGAATTAAGACAGAGGAAGATAGTATGAGGCTACAAGATGACCTAGGCAAGCTGAAGGAATGGTTCAAAAAATGGCAACTAAAGTTCAACCCAAGTATATGTAAGGTAATGAAACAAGGCGGTGGAAATAGGAGGCCAAACACCGGATACCGAATAGGAGATGAAGTCCTTCATTAAACGGTCATATAAAAAGATCTAGGAGTTGATATCACGCCAAACCTGTCTCTTGAAGCCAACATCGAAAGAATAACATCAGCGGCGTATGCTAGGCTGGCTTACATCAGGACTGTCTTCAGGAACCTGTGAAAGGAATCCTTCAGGACCTTGTATAACACGCATGCAAGACCAATCCTGCAGTATGCGGCCCCAGCATGGAGCCCGTACCTTGTCAAGCGCAAGACGAAGCTGGAAAAAGTTCAGAGGTATGCCACTAGGATAGTCCCAGAACTAAGAGGAATGAGATGCGAGGAAAGGCAGAGTTAATTGCACCTCACGTCGCTACTAAGAGAGCGTCACCTACGCTAGTAAATATATTTTATGACATTTTTCGCTAGACATAAAAAAGTAACTTTCATCATTTTCAATTTAGTAAGCACCATCAAGTTCCGGCAAAACAACGATGTGTCCCAAATAGAACTTCTCGCATTACTCATAGTTTTTACACAAGAGAGCACAAGAACAGATGTCTTCTGAACGGCAGTTAGCAGACAGAGTTTTACCTACCCACAGTTCATGGTCAGCTTTACCAACTAGTTTCCCGTGGAACACGACCCATCAATCGATTAACAACCAGGTGCCCAATTACTGCTGTGTGAACAGAGGCGAACAGTTAAGGATTGGCGCCTAGTTTATCCTCGTCGGCCGGAGCAGGTCTTCACAGCACCTCTGGGAACCCCCGGGAGACAGTTCGCATTACTGACACAAGAGCAGGTCTTCACAGCATCTCTGGGAACCCCTGGGAGACAGTTCGCATTACTGACACAAGAGCAGGTCTTCACAACGTCTCTGGGAACCCCTGGGAGACAGCTCGTATTACTGACGCAAGAGCAGGTCTTCACAACGCCTCTGGGAACCCCCGGGAGACAGCTTGCATTACTGACGCAAGAGCAGGTCTTCACAGCACCTTTGGGAACCCCCGGGAGACAGCTTGCATTACTGACGCAAGAGCAGGTCTTCACAGCACCTTTGGGAACCCCCGGGAGACAGCTTGCATTACTGACACAAGAGCAAGTCTTCACAGCACCTCTGGGAACCCCCGGGAGACAGCTCGCATTACTGACACAAGAGCAAGTCTTCACAGCACCTCTGGGAACCCCCGGGAGACAGCTCGCATTACTGACACAAGAGCAGGTCTTCACAGCAAATTTGGGAACCCCCGGGAGACAGCTCGCATTACTGACACAAGAGCAAGTCTTCACAACGCCTCTGGGAACCCTCGGGAGACAGCTCGCATCGCTGTCGAAATAACACTCGAGATCCCATTCGAAACGACGTAATCCGTTTTCAATGAAGTATTACCCGTCGTTTCAGTACTTTGCGTAATTTGTTTAACTTTTCTTGAACTGATGTCAGATTATGTATATCTCTTGAATATTTGTGTAGTTGGGAGCTGTATATTCATGCATGAATCAAATTATGCAAGGCGGAATGCATATGTGTACATTTATGAATGCATCCGTACATACGAATATAGTCAAGATACCTAATGGGGTGAGCGGAGAGTGGGTATAGTTGAAGAATGGCTTGAGAGTGGAATTGCTGCAGTAGCAACCCATCTTCCTAACAGCACGTCGTATTGGGACACATATTTTATCTTAGGACATATACTTGTTCATAGAATATACTAGTTTTATAGAATGTACTTGTTTTATAGAATCCCCATTTAGATTAACACAGATTATTATTAAAATGCATATAGCGAAAGTGCTTCAGTCTAAAATCATGTATAATGTACTGAAAATAATAGTGAAAAAGTGCAAGGAATGCAGAGGAGGTTGGGTAGTGTGGCCAGGAGCCGAGAGAGAGCCTCTTAGGGTTAATCTTGTTCAAGACGTCTGAAAGAGGCAGAGAACCCTCAATGGGACTACGGGGTGAGTTCATTCATATGATGTGCCTCAGAAAGTTGGGAATGGGAGAAATATAAGAGTGGTGTGAAATGTGTATGTGTTACAGGTGGGAGAGACGTGTGAGACAGGTGTATGTGGCAGGTGTGAGACGTGTGCAACAGGTGAGTAAACAAGTGTGGTTGTGCGATTGATAAGATACGGTTGCTAGAGTTTAACTCCAGTAAATGTAAAATAATGAAGATGGCTGCTTGGAACCATCATGGAATCTGATTGATAAATAATCTGGGTGTTGATATCACACAGAAACTTTTGCCGAGATACAAATTAACAAGATAGCTTCAACTGCATATACAGTGCTTGCTAAAATATTGACTACTTTAAGGAACTTAAAAATTACTCATCTAGGACTCTATATATACCACGTATGTCAAAACATCACTAGAATATACGGCACAAACGTGGAGTCAGAATATTTTCAAACACAAAACGGAATGGAATAAAATCCACAAACATGCAACCATACTAATACTATAGCTAAAATGCATAAGCAGCAAAGTATTTTAAAGTAATTAAGCCTCACAACTCTGGAAGAGAGGAGAAAGTTGACATGATCAACACATGTAATAATGCTCATAAAAATTATGAGGAAGAGAAAGGACAAACTATTTTAAGTCGGAGGGACTCGAACATGGGGACACATAAAATAATAAAATAAGTCAGAATAAAACATAGGCTTGTTATAATTTTCATTTTTTATCAGAGGAATTAATTACGTACTAAAATGATAAAGGGAACATGGATTTAAAATATAGATATAGATATACAGTGTAGATTTGAGGGTCTCATTAGTAGAGCTGGGTTTTTATCAACTCACAGTCGGGAATCTCGGGTTCAAATGAGGCCACGACAGAAATGGTAAGACACTTTTCCAATCTTGAAATGGCTCTGTTCACTAACAGTAAATATGTTTGCTGCCCGAAACTTTCTGCCCGAAACGCTTTGCGTAATAGTGGCTTTAGGCATTGTATGTACTAGCTCTATCTATTAATCCAACAAACTTTGTAAAATCTCTTGTATGTATGTACCTTACCTAAATAAACATTTATTTATTATTTATTTATTTATATATTTTTATGTACCCAGGAGTTAGTCAGCTTGTTGTTAAACTGCATCCATTGGAGGGGGGAAGGGACAAGTAGTTAGATCTTGGGGGGGCCGAGGATTAATTATTAATTATTATATGAATGAATCGGAAGTTTAGAAAGGTTTAAGGTTGAGAAGTGGGTACCCAAAGGCATAAGTTGAACCCTTGCAAGCGTAACTAGGTGTGTAAACACCCACACAAGCAAATATTCGCTCAACACTAAAGCTCATACAACAAAAGATGCATGTATTGTCACGTTATCATAAGTCTCTGAGATCAGAGTCAGAAGAAGTCAGAAGAAGAAAACTCAATGCAGCGCGAGAGACTCTTCAAAACATGTTTGTCCAACTGAACAACAAAGGTTGCAAGCCATGAAAGGAGGTGTGGAGTTTCTCTAGTCCAGAAGAGAGCAGAGCAAGAGGAGGAGGAGGAAGACACATGAGAAACAAGAAGCGAAGTGTTGTCAAAGTATCTTGAGAAAGGGACATCCAGGAGAGCAAATAATAAAAAGCAATTGACACTGCAACACAGAACATCTGAGACGTCCTGCTGCTACTGATATGTTAAATAGACACATGATGTACCGTATACTTATGGAAATGTATTTGTACATGATAATAAGTCCAAGCTGTATGTGTGTGTGATTCAAACTCATTGTTTCTATAGCTAGAAAGCATGTTTGAGTACTGACGTGGATCTTGTGTTGATATTAATATTACACACACACACACACACATTATATATATATATATATATATATATATATATATATATATATATATATATATATATATATATATATATATATATATATATATTATATAATACATTCTTTCAGAAAACATTCTTTCTGCTTGAGCTACTCCGTACAGTTGCTGTTTGCGTGCACTACCTCCAGACTGTTTCTGCTATGCCCAGTTCACTCCCCGTATCTGCTCCTTTCTTCCGTCCGGTAAAAATAAACAGCTCCGCACTGCCCGGTCAGAAAATATAGCTTCCTCTCCCTTCGTGTCCTAATGCCTTTGTTGTTCAGTTGGTGAGTACATTTTGAGGCTCTCTCTTCTTGCTAGGGGAAAAGGCTGGCATTTGATATATTCGTTTTGTTATGTTTGATAACAGGAAATATTTCCTAGAGATTTAATTTTATTGTTCGTCTTTATATATACCAGCAACATTATATAAATGTTTCTGTTATATGTGATGAGGCACCAGGCTTTCTATTCATAACTTATCGTACAAGGTGTGCTGGGAGAGCGAGATCACAACCCTGTAGTTGATACTCACACTCACTCTTCACTAAGTTGACAGACTGAATAAGATATGAAAATGAAAATCAGCAACAGATTTTCTCAGAGCATTGTAAGCTGTAAGTTTGTTCTTCAATATTAACTGAGGTATTCGACATTGCCCAGGTGGCGAATAGGGAGCTCAATTTTGCAATATACAATCGTCATCGATGCAACATCTTCATATGCACAATCATAAAGAGTGTACATCATTAATCCGACTATCCTGGGACCCCGGGGTCCACCAAAACCTTAAAATTCGTGGGTTACGGAAGATGTCAATATAAATGTTTCTGAAATTATTGACATTTTTAATAATATATAATGTATTAATATTTGTAATGGCGATAGTTATAGTGGTTTTAATTCTCTCAACAATCATGTTTAATAATATTTGTACAGACGGATAGTCACGGATGGAGGGACAGGAGGATGTTCAAAGATACGAAGACATTGACATGGTGAATAATAGGGGTAGGAGTGGAAGACAGGTAGAAGGAAGCTGGAAGGACAGGGGCTGGAGGATTACTGACAATGAAAGGGATAGTGATTGGGAAAAGGACATGTATATTGTTATATATATATATATATATATATATATATATATATATATATATATATATATATATATATATATATATATATATATATATATTAATCGAATGTTCATGTACTGTGGAAAAAATATCACCTCTCGAGGCCCCCCAGGGCCTCGAGAGGCCCTGGGGGCCTCTCGAGGCCCTGTGTGTACCTAATACACCAGAAATACAATCCAGAAATATATATATATATTATATTTCTCGAGGCCCTGTGTGTACCTAAACATGAGGTAATATATATATAAAATATATATATATATAAAATATATATATATATATAAAATATATATATATATAAAATATATATATATATATAAAATATATATATATATAAAATATATATAGTGTGTGTGTGCTAAATGACAGTGGTCCCAGGACAGAGCCTGGGGCACTCCAGTTACACTTACATCTTTTTTCCATTTTGAATTAACACCATTTACACTACACATTCACACATATATATATATATATATATATATATATATATATATATATATATATATATATATATATATATATATATATATCATCGATAGATACAGCGATAGCAGGCGGCTTGACGTTTGCGAGGCACTACACATCAAGAAGTCAACACCAGCAATCAACAGCCAATTATTGCACAACTATATTCTACCCACCTCAAGACTCCGCTCCAATATAGAAGCATCAAGAAATATGGACCAATAGGCTTTCTACAAACACTTCTATTCAATACCCATTGTTTCTGTTCTGTCTTGTGTTGATACTTTTAATACCCTATTAATATCCTCTAGTGTTCTGTCTTGTGTTAATGCCACATCATCCTTCCCACCTCACTCAAATGTAATGCCACATCACCCTTCCCACCTCACTCAAATGTAGATATAAAATCAGGGAAACGCAAGTTCTAATCAGTTGTGTATTTGTGAAGTCTTTGAAAATGTAATAAGTTTTACGAAACGCGCCCGTGTCGTGTCAGACTAGAAATAAAAATGAATTTTGGAGAAGTGATTTTTGATTTACCTCCATCAGTGAAGCATAATGTACGAAAGATTGAGAAAATTCGTGTTAGAATTATTAATCTTACTTTTTCGGTCATATTTAATAATATATATATATATATATATATATATATATATATATATATATGTCGTACCTAGTAGCCAGAATGCACTTCTCAGCCTACTATGCAAGGCCCGATTTGCCTAATAAGCCAAGTTTTCCTGAATTAATATATTTTCTCTAAATTTTTTCTTATGAAATGATAAAGCTACCCATTTAATTATGTATGAGATCAATTTTTTTTATTGGAGTTAAAATTAACGTAGACATTTGACCGAACTTAACCAACCCTACCTAACCTAACCTAACCTATCTTTATAGGTTAGGTTAGGTTAGGTAACCGAAAAAGTTAGGTTAGGTTAGGTTAGGTAGGTTAGGTAGTCGAAAAACAATTAATTCATGAAAACTTGGCTTATTAGGCAAATTGGGCCTTGCATAGTAGGCTGAGAAGTGCGTTCTGGCTACTAGGTACGACATATATATATATATATATATATATATATATATAAAACGAGAGAGAGAGAGAGAGAGAGAGAGAGAGAGAGAGAGAGAGAGAGAAAGTGAAACTAAGATTGCTGTATTGTTAAACACTCTTATAAGAGAAATAAGAATATCTTGTTATTGTGAGGCAACAATGCCGGCCTCATCATTGAGGACACTGTTTACGACAAAGTCTTGTCTATTGCAAAAGTGAAAAACAACTCGCAAGAACTCTTCGATTTTTGTTGCCGCAAGAGAGGACTTTAAAACAAATTTATTTAGTTGAAAATCAAAAGGTGTCAAGACATAAAACAAGAAAATTTATGAATCGTCTGCCGCAGACCAAACAACTAGATAACACATTGAAGACACGGCATATTATAGCAAGGTCGCGAAGGCAAAAGAATCTGTCTGTCTGTCTGTCTGTCTGTCTGTCTGTCTGTCTGTCTGTCTGTCTGTCTGTCTGTCTGTCTGTCAGTCTGTCTTTGTCTCTGTCTGTCTGTCTGTCTGTCTCTCTCTCTCTCTCTCTCTCTCTCTCTCTCTCTCTCTCTCTCTCTCTCTCTCTCTCTCTCTCTCTCCCCACACACAATTCGTAATCATTAATATCCTTCGGCGTGCGAAAATAGCTTGGAGTATAAGACACTAGTGTCTCATACGTTGCTCTAATTCCTGCAATATTTTGTGCCTTCATGTTTCGACGGCCAAGAAGACAGTGATTGAAGTAAAATTCTTTCATGGTACGAGTATATTCCCTTAAATAGATAGTGTGCTTCAAGTTGAGGTTAGTCACGTAGCACCGGAAAGAACAGTAAGCTGAGACATAAAGTTCGCAAAGGTTATAAAACGGTGGCACGGTGAGGGTAGTCGTCCTCGAGGCTGTGTTACTGATTGTGATAGTCGAGTTCGTCGTCATCGAGGTTGTGGTAGTAAATGGTGGAAGTGATAGTGATCATCGATATTTTGGTGGCTGTGATTTTGGTTGTGATGGATGGTAGTGATGCTGAAAAATTATGTTATAAGCTTGGTGCTCTGTTCTAAGAGTTCGAGTCTAATAGAGTTTTGTTGCAAGACTGATGTACAAGTCCTTGGGCCAATAGTAAAGCTTTCTGTTGTTTGTTACAATAACTAATAATAGTTTGCATAAAAGTAGCTTGTATTCGTATTCAACTTTTCCGTAATATTGTCTCGCATAAGAACTACTTTTCCCCCTTCATTCACTAAGTATATTTATTCTACAACACGAACGCATCAAATTACTTATGAGGACGTCATTTAAATAATTAAACAATATGAAAATTAAATATCAATATGAAAAGGTTGAGAGCAAAAGGGAAATAGGTGACACAAAACATTATAGGAAGATTGAGAGCAAGAGGGAAATAGGTGACACATAAAACATTATGGGAAGATTGAGAGCAAGAGGGAAATAGGTGACACATAAAACATTATGGGAAGGTTGAGAGCAAGAGGGAAATAGGTCACATAGAAAACATTATTGGAAGGTTGGGAGCAAAAAAAAACATAGGTGACTCAAGAAACATTATGGGAAAGCTGAGAGGAAGAATGACATACATAACGCAGAAAGGATTATGGAAAGCATAAGAGTAAAGGGGAAATACAAAGTCGAGAAAGCATTAGGAGGCGGTTAAAAGAAGGAACGATAATTTGCTACTAGTGATTTACGTTGATACTAAATTTTGCGTTGAGAATATTGCCAAAAAGTTGGGACCAAGTTCGTACCATTAATTTTTATAAAAAAGTATTAATATATCCC
>NC_091174.1:7839524-7857024 GCF_040958095.1 Procambarus clarkii
GATGTTAACGATGCCCGTGATGGTGGTAGTGTTATTGATGATGTTGATAAAGATTGAGACAATGACGATGATACAAATCTTTACATTCAAGTTACAAGAACAATTTGTGATAAAATTAACAATACCTTAATTATAATGAAAACAATTTATTGAACAAATTAAAACTCTGACAACATTCAAAAGTCATCATGGATTAGTCAATAGTGCATGTGCCTGGGTAGTCCTACATGTGTCTGGGTAGTCCTGCATGTGTCTGGGTAGTTCTGCATGTGTCTGGGGAAGTCCTGCATGTGTCTGTGTAGTCCTGCATATGTCTGGTTAGTTCTGAATGTGTCTGGTTAGTTCTGAATGTGTCTGGTTAGTTCTGAATGTGTCTGGGTAGTCCTGCATATGTCTGGATAGTCCTGCATATGTCTGGGTAGTCCTGCATATGTCTGGGTAGTCCAAGGATGCGACCGATCCTATCATACTACCTCAATATTTTTACATTCATGATATTATTTTGCTATTCCATATTAAAAACGATGTCAACAGGAGATAAATACATTGACCACTAGCTTCCTGAGCAGAGTTCCGAGAGCCAGTCGTGTTTTACCTTTCAAACCAACAGCTCACGTAATTCAGGTGTAGCAAAGCGTTCATTTAGGCTAAGAGCTACAACGTGCATCATCACCTCACGAAACAAGATGATGATGGAGGTGAAAGGAAGGCGGACCATTAGCGTGCTGCGAGAGAGTTATCAGGTGTGAATATTCTCTAGCCTTTCAGCTCTGACAATGTGTCCGTGTCTGGTTATTAAATCAACAAGGTGCTGAGGAGAAGTGATCTCCGAGATTCAATTGTCGGCACATTGCTCGCAGCTATATAAAGTTTGAGATATTCGCTATTATTTAACTAAGATCCTTTATTTGAATATTAATTTTCAAAGTTTTCCTCAATAACTAATCATTGTTATGATTGACAATAATAAGTAATGGTTATGTCTTATAACAGACATAATAATAACATAAAATAAAAAGACCTAAATTATATATTGTAATTCAAATCTTTATATAAAATACAAAAATACATAACTTTGGGTTTTTATCTTATTGACAATAATATTCTTTGTATTTAAACACTAACCAATAATATAGATATTATCCATTCCACGTACCCATTAACGACCAAACCAAACAAATGATTGGAAAAATTAAAAAAATAGAAAAACTTTTTTATATACTTCAAAAGAGCCCTTAGTGATCCCTCAGAATCAGAAACTTTAATTCCGTTGAATAAGGGTGTGATTGGCTCCCACTTATCAGGAATGAATAATTCAGCTTGTTCGACTTCGTTTGAGTTAAACTAGAGAATTGTTGAAACCAAAAATGGAACCAGAATATGCCGTGATTTGGTATTTTTTTATTCATCACCCATTCATTAAAAGATATCATTATTCACTTACATACAGGGATGTAAAGTTTATTTCTTAATTATCGAAAAATAACGTTAAATAATATACATTGTTTAATTTTATTGGTCGTCATTGAGATATGCTAATCATTATCCCAACCTGTCCTCAGGCCAGATCACCGAACCTTCTGCTCATGAATGAAAAAAGATTTAACAAACGATTCACAATTGATATATGTATTTTTCCTAGTCCGTCGTTATGAACAAAGACAAAAAGGGATTCCATGCACACGCCAAACCCCCCTCTTTATAAATGATAAACGGTTTACACACGACTCACAACTAATTACGTCCGAACACTTCTCTAACAATGCTTTGCTGACGACTTTTGTTCGAACTACATCGCTGAAGATGCTTCCCTCACGTACAACAAATACAAATAATCGCCAACAGAACCTATACATCTAACCTAAACACCTAACCTAACCAATGCCTAAATATGCAAATTATACTGATATATAATAACATTAATTTATATTTGAGAACATTCATATTTTGAATGAAAAGCATGTTAAAATTTATTAATGCATCCTTCGGGTTGACCGTTGGATGGAATAAACATTGGGTTGATTTTTCAACCCAATGTGTGTGTGTGTGTGTGTGTGTGTGTGTGTGTGTGTGTGTGTGTGTGTGTGTGTGTGTGTGTGTGTGTGTGTGTGTGTGTGTGTGTGTGTGTGTGTGTCATCATTCTATCCAAATGATATACAAATTGCATATATGCAGCTGTAATGCTATACAGAAGATATATCAATTTATTTATCATTACATATTCCTGTTGTAGCTAACGCAATCATTTTTGTAACCCCGAGGCGCGCTAATACAACGGTATAACACATCTCTTTAGGCTGCAATATCATGCCTCGTGTAGCAACAGCTCAAAGGCAAATTAAATTCAACTCTGCAACCTTTTTTGCGTAATACATGCAGTGAGCAACGTGTCAGAGGGAATAAAGCGATGCAAGATTACATAATGGAAGCTTAGTAACACAATAACAACAAAAAATGCAACCTTTCAATACAACCCAACAATCACACAACACAAGACAACAACGCAATGATTAACACAATATATAAACAACACACATGTTATAACAACATGTTATCAGAATAGTTAACGAATGGAATGCACTAGGAAGCGATGTGTTGGAGGCAGCCTCCATGCACAGTTTCAAATGTAGATATGATAGAGCCCAGAAGTCTCAGAAATTTGTACACCAGTTGATTGACGGTTGAGAGGCGGGACCAAAGAGTCAAAGCACAACCCCCGCAAGCACAACTAGGTGAGTACAACTAGGTGAGTTCACGAAAACAGGGTAGTAAGGTAATATTAAAACAGGGATAGCAAAATAACAGAACACAACAAAGACAGAATATAACACAACAATGATCTAATCACACATTAACACACCACAATGACAGTATAACACACCATATTGACACAATAACAGACACCAATAATATTATAAAACACTATAATGACATAATAACAGACAACAATAACATAATAACAGACCACAATAACATAATAACACACTATAATAACATATTTACACACCATAATGACACAACAACACGCCACAATGACTCAATAACACACCATAATGAAACAACACAACACAATGAAAGAATAACACAATAAAGACAGAATCTAACACAAAAATGACATAACCCACATACTAACACACCACAGCGATGACCTAGCACTCCATAATGACACAATAACACACCACAATGACAAAATACCACAAGAACTCCACAATACCACGGCTTTCCTGTCTTATAACAAGCAATCATGAGATAATACATATGTTACGTCTACTGACAATGCGATCCCTCTCCAAAAATGATTATTACCTCTTCAAACAAGCAAAAACAATTACAACTCCAAAAAAATCACAACCAATCAGATAAGTGAACAAAATCCAAGAAATCCCTCAAACAATCAAACAGCAGATAAAAGCCCCAAAGAAAAATAAAGAGCTATTAAAAATTAAAGTTCTGCTAAACTTTATATCAGCATTTGCTGAGCAACACCTCATTACGGCTTGTGGGAAACGAGAAAAGGGGCTTACCAGGCTTGCTATAGAGAAGAGTCACGAGTCTGTGTCGAGGAGGACTTGGGAGAGCCCGTCTTAAGGTTCTAAGCCCTCGTGCTACTTTAGCAGGGAAGGGAATTACCACAAATTTAATTTTCTATTGCTTGTGAATAGTGAGAGTAGTAAGTGGTCCCTCGGCGCTCTGGCGGGAATAATGGTCTTTAACGTAATTGAATTAATTTCAGATGTGCTTTGTTTCGTTCAAATACATAGATGTGTAAACAAATTCCCTCTTACTTGATATTACTCATTTCTTAGGGATTCAATGACAATGATTTAACAAATTATAATTAGATGAAAATGTTAATCCACGAAGCATTTTTGGATATCAGGGATTAACAATTTACTTTATTTTTTTTTAAATCTATTAGACGGAAAAAGGCATCTACCTAAAAATTCTCTATGTGGGTCATATATATTTATATATATATATATATATATATATATATATATATATATATATATATATATATATATATATATATATATATATATATATATATATATATATATATATATATATATAAAACAATTTAAACAAATATCAGAATTTTACTCTAAAATATTTAATGTTCGCGTGTATTACTTAACAGGCATGACATTCGTGGCAGATTTTTTGTAACGGATTATTTTGCATAATCCAGAAAATCCACTGAATATTCTGCAATGATTGTTATTCATAATTCGTGAACAATATTGAAGCTCAGATGATGCTCTAAAAGCAATGGTGTGACGTTAAGTATAAAATCCTTGTTTAAAATAACGCATTTTTAGCAAAAATGGATGAAAAATATGGCCTGGATAAGTGACCAGTTTGATTATTTTTGATAACTATAATATAAACATACTTTTTATTTGCGAAGTTTGGTAGCAAATTTTCCTCATAAATCTAATAACAGACTAAATATGTGTATACTTCAGTTCATTCCATCACTACTAAAAATTACGATTAGTGAATAATTTGAAATATTTATAAAGTTATCATAATTATATATTCAATATATTTAAAGCGAATTTGGGGTAAATGACACATGGATAAAATTAGATTAATTAAACGTCGCATGATACAACAGCTACTGTTAAACAATAAATAGTATAACGTGTTGATATCGGGATTCATTATTTGTGACATATATTGAATGTGACATAAAATGTGATATATATGTGTGTGTGTAAATCACGAAAGTTTAACACATGATGAAAAATGTGAGTATCAGACCACGGAAGAAGAATTGAAACAGGAATTTCCTTAAGTACTTTCGTATTTAATCATACATCTTCAGAAGGGTGATAGCTTCCCTTCTGAAGATGTATTATTAAATACGAAAGTACTTAAGGAAATTCATGTTTCAATTCTTCCCCGTGGTCTGACACTGTCATATATATATATATATATATATATATATATATATATATATATATATATATATATATATATATATATATATATATATATATATATATATATATATATATATAAATATATATATATATATATATATATATATATATATATATATATATATATATATATATATTCATCCAAGAGTGAACGCTGAGAAGAAATGATGCACTTAATATGCTCTAAGATTCTAAGTCAACTAGTCTCTGAATCCACAAGATTGAGGCGAAGCGATGAGCCAGACAGACTAGTCCTGATATCCACTCTAAATGATTCGGATGTAAGAGAAAGTCAATACTGAGGCTCTCTTGCTAATGACGACCACTGTATTATTGATCTTTGAATGAGGTGTTTACCTAAGGGAACAGGGGTGGGAGGTAATTTACAGAAGGGGTGATATTATTTTTGTTCCCATAAGTAATGATGAAGTTCCTCACACAGTAACGCTCGAAGGCATTGGTCCTTGTTCATTTAGAAGGCAACAAAAGGCAGGAAAAGTCTATGAATTCAGCAAGGGTATAAGGAAGCAAATCTCATAACCGAGAAGGAACTGTCATAGAACAGAACACAGAGGAAGAAAGAAAGCAAAAAGGAATAAATGTGCTTTGAGCAAGAAACTTAAGAGTGACAAGAGAAGCACAAAATCAAACTGAAAATTACCTACAGATAAATAGAAATCTCATTTTGAACTACTCCACAATCATATTTGTAAGCAATGATGAAAAAAAATTTGAAACTCGTGAAGTTCCCAAAACTTTAAAGGAAGGATGTCAATCCAAACAATACTGAAGGACATCGCGACACTCAAAAGATGTAACGATACACTGGTTGGAACTAGATACCGAACAACTCAAGATCTCACCATCGATATTGAGATTGAGAGTCAAGAAAAATTGTATATTGGAAAGAGTAAAAACATTCACAGCACTTGATAATTGTCCAGGTCGGACCGAAACGTCGTCGCTTCTCCATCTTCTGAGTTGTGGTTTGATCATCACTTAAGAGTCGAAACTTTGCGCTGGCCACTCTCACAGATATACGAAACAATGGATGCTAACTGAATAAGTTTATATTCAAAAAATTCCTGAAAATATAAGGGTTAGAAATAGGATTTTTGATTTATGAAACAAATTACAGAGTAACAGCATAGACGTGGGATCTCTGACTTGTTTCAAGTGAAGGTTATACATGTGTATGAATGAGTTTAATATGAATGAGTTTAAATTAGAGCTGCTCGCACAAGGTAATAGCCCTACTGGATTTATCTATATTTTAATGTTCATAAGATCCAACAAAAAGAAAGATAACTGTCAGAATCGGGAATAGAGAAGAGAGATCAACAAAAAGCCAGGCAGTGTCCCCTATAAACTATTTTAAATCATGGAAAGGATAATTAGGGACAACTAGAACATCTGAAAATAAATGATCTATGAACAAATACAGGCAAAGGGTCTTAAATTCCCATCCTTCTTTCTAAATTTGAAATAGTTATACGACAGATCAACTGTCAAAGGGACTGAAGGGAGAACACACCATATTTTTCAACTTTCCAAAACCTTATAACATCAGCGTAAGAGTAGTGATCAAATGGAACGTACTGACAAGAGAAGTTGTACAAACAGACAGCATACACAGCTTAAAATGCAAATATATCAGCGTCCCAAAAATCTCGGAAACCTGTATATCGGTTGATTATAGGGTGAGAAGTAGAACCCAAGACATAAAACCCAGTCCCTGCAGCCACAATTAGGTGAGAACACTAGAACATAAACACACACAAACACGGGATTTACGAGCAAGCTCCCGGCCTTATCCAACAGCCACATTGATTGCTATACATCAATACATGGATGCTATTTGGCTGCCAATTACACGCTAACTCAGCGAAAGCTTAACGACATCCAAACTCATTTACGAACTGCCAGTACTGTCATCACTTTCCGTGCCTGCGGAATTATTAATGCAATTTGATACAATACTTGAATATGGCGCTTATTAGTTTGTAATAATGGAATATGTGTCCTTTATGAATAATTTAGTTGCATGTAGGTTAATTACGAAATAATAATGTCATAATACGTTGCATCTCTTTACTTCTGAGTACTGTTATGGGAGCTACAGTACTGTTATGGGGAGCAACAGTACTATTATGGGGAGATAAACTACTGTTATGGGAGCTACAGTACTGTAATGGGCAGCAACAGTACTGTTATGGGGAGATACACTACTGTTATAGGGAGCTACAGTACTGTTATTGGGAGCTACAGAACTGTTATGGGGAGATACAGAACTGTTATGGGGTGCAACAGTACTGTTATGGGGAGCTACAGTACTGTTATGGGGTGCAACAGTACTGTTATGGGGAGCTACAGAACTGTTATGGGGAACTACAGAACTGTTATGGGGAGCTACAGAACTGTTATGGGGAGCTACAGTACTGTTATAGGGAATCACATTACTGTTTTGGGGAGCTACATTACATTTTTGTTGGGCTTCAATTCTAGTATGAAAATTAAGCATTGGTTTGGGCTCGAACACGAGGGCATCACACATGTTCGATTTTTTGTAACCATTCTGTTCACTTTGTTCTGACTTTCGAAAAACGTTTTTTTTAGACTTTTTCTGACTCTCAGAAAAGTATTTTTTCGAAAAACTGACTTTTCTAACCTCGAGAGATAAAATTATAAGCAACTACACCGTCTGTCCTGAATACCCACTACTTTAATTATCAAATTAGTTAATAAAATCCTTAATTATTTAATAATCAACTGTTTCAGTGAAGGAATATTATTTCTAAGTTTAAGATAGCGTATTTCAGAATTTGTTTTTCATGGTTCAAGATAACATGATATGGCAATGTTATATCAGAGTTCAGGCTAACATAATATAATAAAGTTAACTCAAGGTTATAGATAACATAATAATGTTATTAAGATAACATAATATAGAAATGCTATCTCAAGGTACAAGAAAGTATATTATGGTAATGTTAACTCAAGGTTCTAGATAACATTGCATTGTAGCGTTATCTTAAAGTTCAAGATAACATTGCACTGTAATTTTATCTCAAGGCTAAATATAACATAAACAGTAATGTTACCTTACGGTTCAAGATAACATAACTGTAATATAATCAATCGTGTGATGCTTTGAATGCTTGATGAGTGACCGTATTTTACATCAGTGTAAACATCTGTATCCTGTACATCCGATTTCTTCCACACCTGTTTCGTTGATACCGGTGTTATTCCACATCTGTATCGAGAACACTACATCTGTATTTTTCATCACCTGTATAGTGGACATATGTAATCTCACATACATTTATCTAGGACATCTGTATTCGTTCATGCCCATATCGTGGACACCTGTATCTGCATTTACTAATTACAAAGAAATCAAAATGAAAGAGTGTATGAAGCACAGAGACCAGGTACGAGCAGCGTTGTTACTCTGGCTGTCTTCGGAGAACGGAGGGGAGACAAACGGTTTGAGCACATATCGCCCAGTTTGACAGTGGTGAGTGCTGGTGGCTGATGAGACAAATATCGACTGACCATTTCTCATTTCAGGAACTCCAGGGATGTCAGCAAGATGAAAGACCCTAGTGTCAGCCTTTCTGTTCCGGAGGATGAGGAGTTTTCTCAGCACGTGTAAACCAGTATTAAAGAAGGCATTATTACAAATATAATAATAAAAAGTAAGTCCATGAGGGTTCTGTCAGTGTTAAAGAATACTTCTCTTAGAATGAATCGATTGCAAGAACAGAGCACTGAGCAGAATATAATGACTACCACAGTAATTCAGTAGAATATAATGCCTGCCACAGTAACTGAAGTAGAACTAAAGCACAGTAAATGAAAACAAAACCGGAAGCAGTCACAGAAAATTAAACTAATACAAGGAAAAACTACAGCAGAAACAAATACCATTATCAGATTAAAATTAACGTGCCCCAGGATAAAAAAAATACACGATGAAAAAACGCTTCAGCCAACAACACCATGCTTAGTCGTAAGGATTCAAATCGCAACCGCACGTCGTAAGGAACGTTATAGCCATGACACGTAAAATGTGTTATTTCACCCTCCCCTCGTCTAAAGGAACACTGCACACAAATTGCCAAACGATCAAGCAAATCTCTGACCTTCACTATATGTATATTTAGCTCTTTATTCAACAGTTGATTTATCCATCGTGCAGCTCCTTCATTGTTCAAAAACCATTCCAAGAGCACTTAGAAAATTCTCTCCAGCAGTGAAACCTGGTAACGTGTGATCTTGTACGACGCAAACACAAAAAAAAAACTTATATAAACCCTTAAACCTAGCTACACAAACATGATAAGCCACCATCATACAGAGAGCTTTAAGCAAATCCTCTAGGGCATAACTCACTCCGGATGGGGAACAGTTACCATAGCAACTCTCAGTCTCCCACACTCTTGCTCAGTTCCCGCAACAGAGATGATTATCCCTTATTAGACTCAAGGCTGTAAATGTGAGAGGTCAAGCAGACACTTGTCAGGATTTCTCTGCCACGGGAGCTCCTTTTCAACTTCTCTGCCGCTACAATATAGAAATCTTATTAATTATTCTGTTCGGAAATATTTTAAAAGCAGGTTATTACATTGACCGTAATATGCTTGGTCTCGCTTGCATTTAATGCATGTTTTGAGCTATTTGAAAATATTTACAGTTTAATTTTTGTGTAAAAAAATATTTGGTTAGATTTTATATGAAAAATATTAAGTTTGTCCTTTACGTACTTAAATATTCAGAACTGATACGTATTGTTAACAGACGATTCCGCTGTAGTCTACATCCACGATTAGTACCCATATATATTGGGCCATACCATAATCCAATACTACTCGAATGAATAAAACATTTACATCACCCAGCTACAATACTGCCAGCTACGACTTCCAGGCATCTCATTTGCATATTGAGTTACAATAACCTCCAAAAGTAACATGTAATAACTGGGAACACAAACTCAGAACTATGCTTTAAACGCGATGGTGTTGTCGAAGCTGTCCAATAATATCGAACAATTCCTTATCAGTAAGACAACCTGTCCTCACACTTAACGCTCTGCAGTTCTGATGCTATCGATCCTTGCCCCCCAAATTCCGGCGTTTGAATGTAATTAAAACACTGCAATATTTATGCTTTCTGGGAATAATGAGCGTCTGCATTCCTCCTTGTCTCATGGACACTTGATTTCTTTCACACCTGTAGTTAACTAAGGTGCATTTACTTGAGGCAACATTTCAGTGGCGAAATATAACCAAACCCGGGAAAATCTTTCAAAGCACAAACTCCACGTCGCAAGTGTTTCATCACACACGCGATTAATCCGACAACTTTCTTGTCAAAGTCTCTTTGATGTTACACGCGTTGCTCGTACGGCTCGAAAATTGCCAATATGTGACCTTGTTTATCCTTGTTACTCATGAAGATCGAGAAAATTAAAGGAGGTTGGGATGTTGATGAAGAAGGGGGAGGAGGTAATGACCATAGGATGGGAGGGCGATGGCGAGGAAGAGGTGGGAGGCATAGTCAGAGGATGGGATGATGATGGTGAGTAGAGGTTAAAGTCATAGTCAGAGGATGGGATAGTGGTGGCGAGGAAGAGGTGGAAGAGGGCTACATAACACATGCAGAAACCTAGAGCTGAGCCCCTATGAGACTCTTCCGACGGGAACGGTTAGAAGAGATCCTCAGCAGAATGAAAAACAATTCGACAAGATGAACAGAAAGACGCCTCGTCGACACAGACGACGGTCGTGTCGATTCGAATAATTATCCTCGTCGATTGAAACAGAAGTCCTTATCGACTCGTTGATAAGGATAGAAGGAACACTTATCAACAGGAGCAGAAAAGTGCAGCAACGGAAAAGACAGGAGAAAGACTCGGTATATGAAAAAACTGACGACAATTATGTAACCCCATTCTCAGAAAACCGAATGAATATCCCATACCTCTCCCCATGTCGTGTTCCAGGTTTGCAAGGATTGTTCCAAGTCTTCTAATACTTGTTTAAGAGTACATTTATCGGGGTTTACTTTAAATTCTATAATCACCTCTGGAAAAGGACAATAATATAGTTCTGCCTCCAGACTTAACTTAAGACTCTCAGACTTATGAATAGCCTTTACGTAAAAGACTCTCAGACTTACGTTCAGCCTAAAAGAAGCGTTTCAAAAATGTTATTAAATGATGTTATTTTAATGTGTTCATTATGGGAACACTCAGCGCAAAGGCTTGAACCCTCATGAAGGCTCCTGTGGATTTGTTCTTTGATATATCACGTCAATGTGATTTTTCTGTGTATTCATTATATTGTAATCAGGTATAATCCTGTTTCAGTAGAAAGAAAATGCTTCATGTGCAGTGAATTTTATACTAAACCGAAATGAGGCTCAATACTGCTGAACCGTTTTTATTTTCTTCATATTTATTACCTTTTCAGTGTAAGCTTCCCTTGAATCTCCAGCTTGATGACATTAATAACATGTTGAAACTATCGCTCGTGAGAAGTGCACAAACTTAGAAGTCTTCATTCTGCCATTAAAGCATAAGTTAAGGGGCAGAATTAACTTCCAATTAGTGTATACAAAACATATTTATATTCAGGGTTCGCGTAAAGGAAACTTTAAAAAGAAAATATGCTTAATGAGTCCACTGTTTTCACAAAATAAATATTGTCAATTATATTTTCCTCGTCACCTATATCAATCTCGTGCTCTTTAGTGGTTGAAAATATATTGAAGTAATTTTATCCCATAATTAGTCCTGGGATCTGTGCACATTTTTGCAATCCCGATAATTGCTTCAGGAAATTATCTTCAGTTTTTCTGCCGTTCCTCGGCTACTCCCCTGAGCTGTTCACTCATTTTTATGTGACCTAATGTTTAGGTACACAGACACACACACAGGAAAGATGTCAATTCAACGGTTGTGTGGTCGTCGGTAGATTATGCAGTCACGCTAAAGCTTGTGTACAATACGCAGTTGAAGCCATTATGTTGAACGGAAAAATGTTTCCGAGTGGAATGTCGTGAGTTAAACAGGAGAGTACTGTCGTTAGTTGAACGTCCTTCCAGCAGGTAGGAAGTGAAATAGGGTCATCAAATGACCCTAGTTCATTAGGATTAGTTAGTAGAGGAGACCTTCTGTCCATCAGGTACCAAAGGCCAGTCTACTATTCGTTATTGCCATCATTCATTCCCAAATAATTTATATACCCTCATTTCATCATATTTAGAAAAGTCCTCTCATCAAACTGTTACATAAATTACTCCAGCAGGCGACACCAAATATTTATTCCACCACCAGGTACATATCTATGTTTACCAGATTCAAGAAATCCAAAGTTTCAGGGAGGCCGTTTTCCCTCTTGCTACCTGCTCTATCCATCCAGACTCACCCCACTCTTCGCAAGCCGACACCAGATCGTCAATATGCAAGGCGAGACTCAGTCCTTGATCTGGGGTAACGGATTGAGAGATGATGAATCGACGGGGCTGTCTCTCAGGTCTTCTCCTGGATAACAGATGACAAGAGGAAAGCGATGTGCATGCTGCTGATTACACAAAGACCTTCAGGAACGGATAAAGTGTTGGCAAAGACAAAGAAACGCTTGGTGGTTTCTAGGTGAGTGGTTATGGCATTATCTATTTCATAAGTTTGTGAGCATATATAGTGAGAATATTTAAAATCAATCACTCTTGAGGGTAACTACAAGTTTAGAAAAATAATTGATGATATATGAAATAATTTTCTCTATAACATAATAGACAAGGGATTGCTGGATTGTTTCATGCTTAAAATTAGACATATATATCTAAATGACCTTGGTTGGGTGTAAATAGGAGTTGACTAGTAATGGCCACGAGCCCTTCTGCAGCTCCATTTATTCATATTTTTTATGTTCTTGTTACATATTTATTTATCTCATTCGTCTCCTCATTACAATTCTCACAATTCCCTGCCCAGACATTCCTCTCTCGCTCACAACAAGCTTTCCCCCTACTTTTATTTGGCGAGTTGTGCGTTAAAGTAAAAGTTACAACTATTTATCCCAAAAACACAGATCTTTTCCCACCACCGTCACACACACAAATCATCGCACACAAACACAAAAATTACAAGGTCACAAGAAATAAAAAAAAAAAATCACAAAATATGCGATTACAATGATAAAAAAAGATAATAACGGAAACATAAGAAATTAAAAGCTTCAGCAATAAAATGTACAAAATGTCAGTAAATGTACTGTAAGAATACTTGCAGAGAAGAAGCCGTAAAGTAACAGCAGCAGAAGTAACAATGGCAGCAGCAGTAGCAGTAAAACAAGAAATAGTATACAACAAGAGCAGGTAGCTGCACACTCAGCAGGAACTAGCAGCAGCAGAAGGGAATCACCAGCCATAAAACACGATTAAATTCACCTTATTTATCTGCCTGGCGCGGGGTACACACGCTCAGCGCTTTGTCTCCGTTTCAGTAACATTTATCAAGCTTCTTTCAAGACCTCAATAGAATCTCACACTGGTAGACCCTCCATTGCTGAACGCAGTCGTGATCTTTTATCATATTGTACATGTATGAGTAATTGTGTCCCATTATTAACGCAAATACTACAGACATAGTATATGAGGAAGGTTGATGCATTTTGTACAGCGTCCTAGAGCCAGTATTCCAGAGTGTCAGGTGGGATAGCCAATATCCCCGAGTCACAGATTCGACAGTCAGCACCGCAGAGTGTCAGCCAGGACAGCTAGCATCTCTTGAATTGCCAGATAGAAGAGCAGTATCCTGCAGAGCCATATGGGAGATACAGCATCCAAGATCACTAGATGAAAGAGCAAGCGAACGAGATTGTCAAAAGGGAAGCGTATGCCTCTCGGAGTACCGTACGAGAGAGAAATATCATTCTAGAGTGTCGGACAGGAGAGCAAGCATTCCGGAGGAGTGCCAGGTGGTGTTGTTTACACTCGCCCACCACAGGAGCTGCTGTGCTGATCACAACCAACTACTCCGCAAACACCCATTTTCCACACCAATACATTCCACGCATGACTGGCTCGCTCTGAAGGACTCAAGTCCAACGTAAACACGTTACAAATACATGAAATATTTGGAGTTAAAGTCAGCTAGACATGTGTTTTAATCCAAGTTTTCTACTCCTAAACAAATGCAGCTCTGTTTTTTATTTCTGTATTAAACTGTAATAATAAAAGCACATTCCTGGTAAATATGTGAAAATGGAATTATTGCAGCCGTTGTGATTTGAAAACATTCATCAGCACAAGCTATCAGAATATTGCATACATTAAGAATATGTCATGAGTGTAAATGAGTCGCAGTTGTCTTGGTGGAGCAGTCACTAACACTCCTGTGTTATACTGACTGCTCTGTGGTAAAGTAGTGCTTTAAAGGTGAGATCACTGGATTGATGACCAAACCACACATCAGAAGATAGAGAAACGACGACTTTTTGGCCCATCCAGGACCATTATCAAGTCGTGTCGGTCCAGGGCGGACGGAAAAGTCGTCGTTCCTCCATCTTCTGATGTGTGGTTTGGTTTTCATATCGTCAGCCACGTTATTGTGACTCATCGTCCGCAGATCACCGGATTGTTAAGAGTTAAGGGTTCACATAAAGTGCTAGGGGTAATATAGCTATACTTCCAGTGGAATGGAGAGGAGAAGAAAAACGTGCGATATGAGGGCGGAGTGAAGGAAAAGGGATTAACCACTTGGATCACCAGTAATCGAACTCTAACCCTGCAAGAAGCGGAACTCGCTATACCGACAAGTCCAACTAGTTAAACAGCTATATTATCTGTACTGAATAATAAAATAATTGACTGGGTGTTTTGTTTTAATATTTATAATATTATCTTACTAAACGATTCCTATCTATTCTCTGTTTTGATGCCTCCTCACGCCAAGAAATTAGGAAACTGGTTAACGAAAATGAATGGTAATATTCCTTAATTAGAAGCTAAACCAATGTTATATCTGATGATTATAATCGACATCATATATTTGCTTCACAATTAAATATGAGAGATCAGGGTTTCCGGAGTCACTGCTGAATGACAGATTGGGACCAAGGAATGACACAAATATGAAACTGTTAGAAACCTTCAAAGAAGTCAAGGTAAATTATATAGATTTTTCTTTTAGTTCAGAATAAAAATTTCTAGAAGTGCAAGCTATAAGCCATTGTCAAGTCCTGGAAAAGCCACATATGCTCTTTATATGTATATATATATATATATATATATATATATATATATATATATATATATATATATATATATATATATATATATATATATATATATATATATATATATATATATAATCTCTTGTTGTGTGGGCATGTAGTCAATGACGTCAGCGTATCTGCGCACTAGGGAGGTCTTAAACTCCACTTCATTAATAATTAACACATGTGTGTGTGTGTGTGTGAATACATATGTGTGCACACGTTTAACTAGAATTAAATCACAAGCTACGTGAATATACCCAAGAGCGCTTGCTATGCTTCCCGAACATCATTAGTGGCGAAACTAATTATATCTGTCATCTGAAGGCTTCTCGCTCGCTCTCTGAAGAATTTATATATATGCCTTGTTATTCATTCTAATTTACATGCAAATTTTACTAAATAAATCTCAAATTTATTCATATATGTATTCAATAAGATAAACAAAGACAAATTATTATTTGCTGCTTGCGATCATAGTGTATAAGCAAAATATATGCATAGCTATAATGACTATCGTATTTGGAATATCTTATTGCAACGCGTATTTGTATCTAATTTTGAAGAGTTTAGATGATAATGATGAAATAACGTAATGCAGTTTGATATTTTGCTATTTGCAACGTGTTCATTTGTTTTGTTGCAATGTTCATACAAAAATATATTGGTTGTGTATCACAAAAAACATGGAAAAAATTCTTACTACACATATGCTGACAGTGACGTATAAACAGACAGATAGACAGACAGACAGACAAACAGACACACACACACCAGGAATGAGTATGTTAGGGTGAGAAGAGAAGCAGAGAATAATTATGAAAATGATATAGCAAACAAAGGCAAGACCGAACCAAAGCTACTCCATAATCACATCAGGAGGAAAACAACAGTGAAAGAACAGGTAATGAAACTTAGAACAGGCGAAGACAGGTTTACAGAGAATGACAAAGAGGTATGGGAAGAACTCAACAAGAGGTTCCAGGAGGTCTTCACAATGGAACAAGGTGAGGTCACTGTGCTAGGAGAAAGGGAAGTAAACGAGATGGCCTTGGAAGGGCTCGAAATTACGAGTGAGGAGGTCAAGAGATACCTGCTGGTTCTGATGTTAAAAAGGCTGTTGGTCCAGACGAGATATCACCATGGGTACTGAAAGAGTGTGCAGAGGCACTTTGCTTGCCACTCTCCATTGTGTATTGTAGGTCACTGGAGACGGGAGACCTACCGGAAATATGGAAGACGGCGAATGTGGTCTTAATATACAAAAAGGGCGACAGGCAAGAGGCACTGAACTACAGGCCCGTGTCCTTGACTTGTATATCATGCAAGGTAATGGAGAAGATCGTGAGAAAAAAATAGTAACACATCTGGAGAGAAGGGACTTCGTGACAAATCGCCAACATGGGTTCAGGGAGGGTAAATCTTGCCTGACAGGCTTAGTAGAATTCTACGACCAGGTGACAAAGATTAAGCAAGAAAGAGAAGGGTGGGCGGACTGCATTTTCTTGGATTGTCGGAAAGCCTTTGACACAGTACCGCATAAGAGGCTGGTACATAAGCTGGAGAGACAGGCAGATGTAGCTGGTAAGGTGCTCCAGTGGATAAAGGAGTACATAAGTAATAGGAAGCAGAGAGTTACAGTGAGGGGTGAGACCTCGGATTGGTGTGAAGTCACAAGTGGAGTCCCACAGGGCTCTGTATTCGGTCCTATCTTGTTTCTGATATATGTAAATGATCTCCCGGAGGGTATAGATTCATTTCTCTCAATGTTTGCTGACGATGCCAAAATTATGAGAAGGATTAACACAGAGGAGGACTGCTTGAGGCTTCAAGAAGACCTAGACAAGCTGAAGGAATGGTCGAACAAGTGGTTGATAGAGTTTAACCCAAGCAAATGTAATGTAATGAAGATAGGTGTAGGAAGCAGGAGGCCAGATAATTGGTTTCATTTGGGAGATGAAATTCTTCAAGAGTCAGAGAGAAAAAAACGTGGGGTTGACATGACGCCAGACCTGTCCCCTGCAGCCCATATCAAGACGATAACATCAGTGGCATATGCCAGGCTGGTCAACATAAGAACGGTATTCAGAAACTTGTGTAAGTAATCATTCAGAACTTTGTATAACACTTATGTCAGGCCAATCCTGTAGTATGCGGCTCCAGCATGGAGTCCATATCTAGTCAAGGATAAGACTAACTGAAAAAGGTTCAAAGATTTGCCACCAGACTAGTACCCGAGCTGAGAGGCATGAGCTACGAGAA
>NC_091174.1:7862024-7922024 GCF_040958095.1 Procambarus clarkii
AATTACGCCAAATTTAAGGAAATTGATTTAGTTACGTCAGTATTTGTTTGCATAAAACAATACCTTCCTCAGGATATTCTCGTTCGTGATATTATCGACCTCAATACTGCATTCGTGAACTTTTCCATTCTATGTAACCTGAACTGGTATTTTCTCATGTATTATTATTGTTATTATTATTATTATTATTACGGTTTTGTGTATAGTTAGGTCTAGGATAGGTTTGGTTAGATGTTTGGTTTCTGATGGCAATAATCTATCTTGCAATATTTGATTAGGCATTTAGAGAAGTGCCATACGAATACAGGAAAAGTGTGCGTAGCATTGTTGAAAAACAATTCAAACGGCATCAGTTGTGTGTCATTTGTAAAAAAAAAATTTCCTCTATAAACAGGATATTTGGCCGCTAGATTGATGAACATTTGGCTATTGTTTATGAGGATGGGTAACCATCTTGAGGTTCATAGAATTCAGTCCTAACATCAAACCAAGACAGGCATTTATAGAAATGGGATTCGAACATGTGAAGTGACCAAAGCACTGTCCGATAAAAGTTTGAACGCAAACAATTTTTAATTCATAAGCAAGTAGGAACGGCTGCTACATGAACGAACATGTGTCATATGTTTTGAGGATGAACTGTACAAACAGTAGAAGGTTTGCTGCATTTTACATGGAGATAGAAGTAACCTTTCGAACACTCTTCATCGGGCATTAAATGATTCAAAAAGGTCATTTCGAAAGAATAATAAAATTTTAACAGCTCGCGTGAGAGCACTGGATACTTCAGAAAACTGACATCAGAGTAAATGTTTAGCAATTCCAGCACAAGTGCAAGCAATTCCTATTGCAATATTATATATATTATATATATTATATATATATCGCTCGGGTGACCTCTTTGGTGAACGGTTTTCTGGTCACCTGATCGGACGTCCTAGTTTCCTTTCCTAATTATGAGGCAATTACATTGCGAGCCAGGCAAAGGAAGCTTGTAAAATTAGTTTATGAGCGTGAATTTCAAGGTGGTTTTGAGACTCTAAAAGCGCATGATAGGGGGCAGGGGGGGGGGGGGATGTTGTGAAATCAAGAACCCAAGAGAGAGACTCCGAGTGCGGTTCTTGAAACTGATGCGATTGTGGCTCTCCCCTCATCTGTCCCTCTCTCTCTCTCTCTCTCTCTCTTTCTGGAGCGAAAACAAACAACCGGAAATAAGAAGTTAAGTCGCCGTCTCTCGGTAACTTCAAAACTCACACCATGAAGCTCAGAAAGGAAAAAATGTAGACGAAGGTGAATACGGTATTTAGGAAAAGCATGACACGTAGAATAGGAGAAAGTAAGGGAAGCAGATGAAATAAAAAATGTAGAATAGTAAAATCTATTTTTCTTAACAAATAAGTCATTATAATAACATAAATGTATCGCATAAAAATTAGACTATCAGACTCCATATAATAAGTGAATGACAATTCTGAAGAGGAAGCAAAAGAAAAAATAGCATTATGGAATTCGGCAGATGTAGTCAGTACTCCCAGGTCTCCGGGCTCTGCAGGATCTACGAGAAAATATCCACGAGCTCAACACGATAACCCATAGGAATTTCAAAATCTACTGCTGTGAATTCTAAAATAATGCCGACGAGTCTCTAGCTAGTTTCACTCTGAGAATTCTTCTTTCACGGTGACCGAGAGGTATGTGCGCTTCTGAAGTACATTTAAGTCCATGATAATAATTCGAGGTCTTGTTTGTCTAGGGACGTGTTGGTTTTTGGTTGTCATTTCTTCTTATTGTTCGATTCTCGCCTCAGCAGATCTCATTAAAAAATTAAACATCTCTATTTGGGATGCTTTCGCTACTGTCGCTCGTTCTGTTTGTGTGCCTCTTTTGCTAATCCTTGTGGTCATGTATCCCTGTATCTCATCCTCACTTTACCCTGTCCTGCCTTTGTCCTCCCTGATTTACTCCTCATTGTGCTTTTCCTCTCATTCTCACTTCTAACTGTGCTCCTATCTCATTCTCACATCTTATTATTCCCTTTCTCACGTTGTTTTATTCGTGATAAGAGACTTAGATATAGTCAAGATGTCGTGACATCGAATACTCCAAAAGAGGCAGGCACTAAACCCCTTGTCTTCACTCCACACTGCGTTCCCAGCAACAGAACTCACTTCCTCCATACTATACCCACACAAACCCTTGCCCCCCCCACTCGTACTATAAACCAGTTATCACCCCCGTCTGGCTGATTCGTAGGATAACATTCGCGTTAAATTTAGACGGGCGAGTAAGAAATTGGACGTTTATTTATGACTGATTTCCGTTTTGCGTGCCTGACGTTTAACCGATCTCGTTAAGTGTATGATATATGAGCCAATGTAAATTAATTACCTTGAAGCAAGGGATATAATAAGTTTCAAACGATAAATTATGATGGACTTATATTGTCTAATATTAGATGGACCACAATACAAAGATTTTTCTCTCAGTTACGTTTCAGCAAAATTGTGAAATGAATTTTATATAAATAATTTATACTACTTTTATAAATATGGTTTAAAGTCTGAATAAATATCAGTAGTTAATAACAGAGGACAAACTACAGGATTAAAAGAATATTATGTACCCGTCTTGACGAATTCTTTATTTTGAGGGAAATAGGTACCGTGACTTGGAGGGGCAGTGGGTAGGGTAGGAAGTCCTTCCTTATCAGTTACGCGAGATAAGGAGGAAATACTCGCCGACAGTCTCACGAATTGTTGTCACGAAGGTTGAATCCTAAATTCTATTTGATTCAACTCGTACACGCGAGCGCGCGCACTCGCATACGCACACACACACACACACACACACACACACACACGCACGCGCGCGCACGCACACACACACACACACACACACACACACACACACACACACACACACACGCACGCATCAGACATAAAAAACACGGATGAACTCACAGGCAAACACATACACACTCAGTTATCAAATCACTACACGGATTATAAGTTTGTGTTTCCAGCTGGCCTCTTCCATGCAGTCTGAATAATACCAAATATTACGTGAACACAAATTCATATTGTTAGTTTATCAGTGGACGATAACAGTAAACTTACTTTTTGCTTTTTTAGATTTAATTTCAAGTTTCTCCACTCAAAACAAAAACATGTATATTCAGCACATTTGCTGAATCTGGAAGGCAAAGATCTTCACTCTGGACATATGTTCTCTCTCAATCTTACTCATATATTGAAGACATTCTAATATTATTAATTTCCAATCCCCCTCTATCACAAAAAAACGGTATATATGCAACACTGATGATTTATATCATTGATAATATATCATATATTTGAAAACATTCTAATATTATTAATTTCCAATCTCTTCTATCTCAAAAAATGGTATATATGCAACACTGATGAATTATATCATCGATAAGACACAATCCAGGACATATTCTCTGGACAGTTTTTCTTTCTTACACATATATATTAAAAACACCCAAGAATTTACGCTGAAGGTCGCGGCTTAGCAGACCCTTCTGACCAGTGGACTCAGAAAACGCTAAACCTTCTTGCCTGCGATGGAATAGCGAGGGGATGGGAGTTGTCCCCAGACTAAGCCAATCCTTTGGCCTTGGGGCTGCTGCAGCCATATCAAGACTCGGAGAAACGGAGTCAAGGATATGTTGCAAAAATAGAATGGTGTTATTCTCAGTGTGATAGATTGTTGCTGAATAATCTAGATCCGTCACTTATACGGTAGCGTATTAGTGTCGTGATATACGACTGAATATTGGCTGGTGTTTCATGTATTCGGTACAATATTGGGAGTTGTTTTACTTATACGTAGCATAATGGTTGTTGTGTTAATTATACAGGAGAATATTGGTTGTTGTTTCCCCTAATATGGCAGAATATTGGTTGTTGTTTCAGTTATTCGGTAGAATATTGGATGTGTTGTTGCTTTTACAACCGTGTAAAGGATGATGTATATCTTTCTTCCCAGAAAGTGTAGCAGTCTTGTCTCCAAAATGAGTGCCACATCTCATTTATTAAACACCTGAAGTATCTCAGAAAGGTTCTCATACTTCTGTCAAAAAAAGATACCTGTTAAAATTATCCTTTGGTTGAAAGATATGTACTACATTAAATTCTTTTAAATAAATTCTTTGAAATTTAAATAAATTAAATTCTGTCTAAAATGTAGAAAGACATTACGTCAAGTTTATAATTTACTGAACTTCTGTCACTGAATCGGAACATTGACACTCTCACGTTCAAGATTCCTGTCCCAGTTGTGAACACAACTTTTTATGGAGAAAGAAATGAAGAAATATGAAGCCATTATGGAATAGCTATTAAGTTGCTTTTTATTTAGCACTGTAACATTGTTCGATCAACTGAAAACACAGAGCTTGAAAAATCAGAAAGCTTATGCCCTCCAATATCATCCTTAAAATTCAACTCCAGTCTTGCCTTGTTTACACTTGTAATCTTACACAGTAGGAATCTCTCCAGTTGTATCTGAATTATTTTGTCTCATGCCATTACTTGTATAATGATTTCCTGCGTATTTAATCTTGTCTGAAAAGGTCATCCTGACATATATTCAGCGACATGATAAACATTCTTGTAGGCAAGACCATATAGAGGCCAATAACCCGAGATCGTCATTATTATCTTATGAGGTAATTCATGAAGGCTATAATTTACGACTTTGTGTATATCTGATGGGTAGGCGGCACATATGAACTTGACGTTATACGAAGTTAGTTTAATTAGAAGCAATAATCTTACTGTACATATTAATTAGAATCAGAATAGCCATTGTCACAGAGTTCGCAGAATATTAATTATGTTTTAGATAATGATGTTATTGTTAATATATATATTCCTTCAATTTTTCTTTCATCTACTTATATTCCTCCACTTCTGTTTTCGCTTACTCTTGCTAGTCTGCTCCTGACTCCCCTTTCTTCTCTGCTTCCGGATTTCTTTTCATCCTCTGCATCGGAATTCTTATTCTTTCTCTGCTTCGAAGCTCCTCTTCGTCTTTTGCTCTCCGACTCCTCCACAGACTCCTCCACAGGAGATCTCATGACGTTATTACCGCGACTCTTCATTCCCAGATAAAAATTTTGCACCTCATTCTCGCCGGAGAGAGAAGATCCCCAGAAAATAGCGTGAAATACTCACTTCATGAGTTCTTAAGCATTTAATGGTCTGAAACCCCAACTCCCGGTTCTCGTCTTCCCCTTCCTGTCTCTCCTTCCCTCTTATTGTCTCTCTTTCTTATTCCCTTTCATTCTCCCATATTGTTTTGCTTTCTTTATTACGGTCTCTTTCTTCCTTAATAACTCTCTTTCTTCCTTAATAACTCTCTTTCTTCCAGATGTCTCTCTTTCTTCCAAATGTCTCTCTTTCTTCCATACTGTCTCTCCTTTTCCCTTTCCGTCTCTCTTTTTCCTTTCGTGTCGTTCTTTTCCTCAACTTTCTTTTTCTTTATATCCTTGTAATTTTCTTTCCCTTCATGTCTCTCTTTCTCTTCTTGCAGCCCTATCTCTCCTTACTTCTTCCTGCTTCTTTCTTTTCCGAATCTGTCATTCCCTTCACTATACCCTGACCATCCTTTCTCTTTTCCTATTCTAGGATGTCACCTTAAAATAGGGTCAGGTCATCTTCCCTCGGGGTCAAAGTAGGCCCATCAAATAGTTGGAAGCTCGATGTTGAATTCATTTGGATATTTATTAATAACATAAGATCGCAAATAAAGATGGCCTCAAGTGTCAGCAACCTCGTTCAAACAGTGATGATTGTGGTGTCCTGACGATTTAGGATAGTGTTGGGGTGTAGTGAGTGGTGGTGTTAAATTCCTCCTGCCTGCAAATGCAGAGTGAGACGCCTACTCGAAGTGTTAGTAGTCAGTAGCATTTCATATTATATATATATATATATATATATATATATATATATATATATATATATATATATATATATATATATATATATATATATATATATATGAAGAAATCTTGTAGGGCCTGACTATAAATTATTTTATCATTACATTCCATCTTACTAGGAAATGTTTCAGATGTTCTGCTGAGTGTTTTTTAATGCTTCAATATATCTTATTCACCTTGATAAAGTAGTCATATTTCAGCGCTACGGTTAATGACGCCATTCGCTCCTATTTTACGACTCTCCCGTGGATGATACATTAATTATCTCGCCTTAGTGTCCCGCTGCAAATTTGTACAATTCATATTTACAGCGCCGTTTGTCGCGGCAAAGAAGAAGCCGTATTTCAGAACCACTCACCTTTCCTAATGGACTCAATGGCCCACTCTAGAGGCAATAATGAATTCGGAGAACGACACGCCAGAAAGAGGCTTGCATAAGGCAAACCCACTTTAACGATAAATTTATTATACTTTTCATACTGACATGAAATTAGAGAGAAAATCAGCGTTGTGGAGTTGCCTAAAAGTTGCGAGGCATGGCAACAGAATAAATAACATTTAATGTAAAATTTGTTAGATTAAAAAACTTTCAATAATTGTAGATGAACATAATTTTCGCGATTCTTTTTTTTTTTAGAATTCAAAGACCGGATTTGATAAGGGAATTTTCTTTTAGAAAATTTCTCGTTTCGTATTTTAATTGACCTTCATCATTTTAAAATTCAAGTTTTTTTTATGATACTTTTATAGTTTCTTCTACCTAAGAAAGAAAGGTACTGAAATTGTTCAACTCCTTCTTGGGTTCATAGCTGTATGTCAGCTCCGAATAGAAATAAAATTGAAGAGGCGAGCCTTTACTTCCATATTTTATTCACATATCTAAATTTTAGTTTCTGATACTGTGGCAAATTATCATTTCCTGGCTTAAGAACATGCATATTTCATTCACATTTTTAAAACCGGATATCAGTATATGGTGATTGGTGTGGCGCTGTATAAGGTCACTAACAACAAAAAAGTATTAGGTTGAACCCTGTGAAGGTCAGCTCGGTTAGTACAATGTAACGTCTACACCAACGCATTCATAACTCCCCCACACGATCGCTTTGTTGAGAGGACGGATTGGGTCACACCCACACAGCTATTGACGAGCCTCCTTACCTTACTTCCTGGAAATCTGCATCTTTCTATCGCCTCTGTCGCTGACATCTTCAGCAGATTTCTCTCACCTCTTGTAAAAATCCTCCGTCGTTATGGGAGTTTTTGGAGCTTAACTCGCCTCCTTCCTCCTAAACACGCCTAAGCTTGTTAAGTTTCATTTTCCTGCAACTATATATAATGCCTAAAATTTTCCCAATTTTGTTTAGCCTCACACATCTCATAAACAAGTATTAAAAAAACAAAATCAAAATTTAGTCAGCTAACAACGGAAATTAAAAAAAATCTAATTACAGTTTTATTTTTTTTTGTAAACACCCTCATCCAGTTTTTTCTAATTACTTACGATGTGTTAAGTTTCTTCTTTCTCTTCGAAAATTGTGAATATGTGAATATGTGAATGTAGAGTGTCTACACATCTCTAAGTCTGGGTTCTATACATGTCTCAAACAAAGCTGCCTTCTTCTGTCTAGATAATCAATACCTCTGAACATTTTGCACATCTTTATTATATCCCCTCAGTTGTACTTCTTTTCCAGTGTCTTTAGGGTCAGATTCCATAGTCCAGTCTCGTTGCTCAGTACCCTTTATTACTTAACTATTCCGTGTTTTTTTTTTGTATTTAAGGGTGGGGATTCCACACTGGTATTAGTCAGTTATATGCTGCATGCAACGGTTTAAGCAGTGCTCTTATCTTGACTTTTAATAACTGTCAACGTCTGTTATCAAATCCTTTTGCCTGACCGTGGTAAGTTCTTTCTTTTCATTATGGTTTGTCACTCTGTAATCTTTACACCTGTTCCCATTCTCATGGTCATGCACGTATGTGGACTTAATGGTTGGACTACAAGTTTAACCACGTAGTCATATTATCTACGTTTTCCTTGAATTTCCTGCTGCTTTCTTTTGATATGATTGTACTAATGAACTTTGCGTCATCAGTAAACAATGACACAAATGTGTCTAGTATATGAGTTATTGTCATTTATTTATACTAAAACAACATGGGTAATAGCACTGATCCTTGTAGAACTTCGTTAATAATATTCGCAAATGCCGATTTTTTCTCTATTATTGTTACTTTCATATTCGAATAACTCAACTAGGTTTGGCAGGTCAGGCAAACCAATTCCTGTTTTAGGTCGTAGCTACAATAGCTTACAGGATAACGCACTTTGCTGGAACTATGAGTTAATTAAACGGTAATATCCAGGTCACTGATGCAAATGTTGATATGATACAAGATATTAATGACTGTTGTGTGAATTTGTACTCACCTAGTTGCTCACTTAGTTGTGCTTGCGGGGGTTGAGCTCTGGCTCTTTGGTCATCTCTTTGGTGTGTGTATGTGTGTGTGTGCGTATGCGTGTGTGTGTGTGGGTGGTGTGTGTGTGTGTGTGTGTGTGTGTGTGTGTGTGTGTGTGTGTGTGGGTGGTGTGTGAATGTGTGGGTGTGTGTGTGTATGTATAATGTGTATCTGTGACTTGTTAATATGTTTAGTGTGTGTATATATATATATATATATATATATATATATATATATATATATATATATATATATATATATATATATATATATATATATATAGAAATACACAAGATTTAAAACAAAATATATTCACATATTTGCACTAGCGAATCTAAAACTCTCATTAAGACGAGTTCACACGCTAACATATACATCATTGGCTCTGGAACACACCGTATAATTAAGTCACGTATCCTGCAAAGTGGACTGTCGTGTAAATTATTGCACTTACGACCTGGAGCGGGAATAGTAATTAGCGTACGAACTACCTGTCTCACTGTGTCTTGGTGCTCCAAAAACCCGAGCAAATGCAGGAGTTTATGTCATGTTATTTTTTTATCAGTTTTATGTGGTGCATTTACGTTTAAATAGTTGAGTTGGTGATACCGCACCAATGATCGTTTATATTAGATCATCGATCATTGGCAATGATCTAATCGATCAACAGTGTATCAACAGAACCTGCATGAAAACATGACATGCACTTGAGCTTCAAGGATGTAAAAAAATAACTTCTAAGTGTAAGTGCAGCTGACAAATGGGAGAAAATGGAAGAGAAAATTACATGAGTTACCATCATCCATCATAAGGTCGGGAGTCATTGAGTTAGACTACCGACAGATCGAAAAGCAATTGGCCAGATACTGAAGCTCCGTCTTACAAACTCTGATAGGAATTTACTGCTAATTAAGTACATACAATCCTTGGCACTACATTTATGTATATCACAAAACTGAATGAGGCATATGAAATAATTCCACCGCATCAGAATCATCACATAAATGCCCTTTACAAAAAATCCAATTTAGACGGGCAGTTGAGCGCTTTCAAATTTTCAATTGTTTTTGTATACCGATTCACTATTAAAATATATTTTTGTTATCTATTTACTGAATCTATTTCCTAATTGAACTGCCTAGAGATAATACAGTTAGGAATGGATGATTTACATATCATTATATTTCATGGGAAATGCATTTGAGTTTTGAGCTTTTGTGAGAATGGAAACAATTATAATGCAAATAATGATCCCTTGAGTCAGATATCATTGACTTCATCCCCAAGAGAGAATTATGTGTGCTGGAGTGGAAGGGAGGCAGGAGTGAGGGAGTATTTGGAGTGATGGAGAGGCAGGAGTGAGGGAGTGTTTGGCGTGATGGAGATGCTTGAATGTGGGAGTGTTCAAAGTTATGGAGAGCCATGAGTGAAATCGGAGTTTGAAGGGATATGGAGGCACATGTGGGGAAATGTTGGAATTATGTGGATTGATGAATGGGGGATGAGTGTGGAGAGTATAGTTAGGGTATAGGGTATAGTTAGGGGGGTGTTGGAGGGATGAAAAGGCAAGAGGAAGTGTTAGAGGAATCATCATGAGTAAAATTTTTCTATTGACGGAGGCATTAGTGATGGGAGGAGGAGTTTGAGGTGATGAGGAGACATGAGAAAGGGAGCATTTGAAGCTATAGTGAGACGGAATATGAAAACAATGAAACAAACTCAAAAAACTTTGCGCTTGAGGTAAACAAATCTTGAAATCTGGACTAAACAAAGGAAACAAATCTTGATTATCAAGATATATAAATAATCATGTAATTATTATTGCAAATTATTGTGATTATTTTGTAATTCCTAATAATTTTACAATAACATTTCATTCTCGTTGTTAAGGCAATAAAAATAAAAATAACTTGGAACACTTGAGAGCAATGCACATCTATGTAAAGAAATAGCAGCAATACAATATGTAGACAATATAACGATAATATTAGGATAGAATAATAACAATAATTGTAATAATAATAATAATAATAATAATAATAATAATAATAATAATAATAAAAGTAATGATAATTATGTAAATAATGATAATAATACAAATAATAATATCAACATTTGGAGGAACAAGATCCAAACACCTGCTAATAATATGGATTGCAATAAAATTCTGTAACAACGAGACAGGTGATCACCTTCGCTACTTGGTATTCCAGCAGGTCCCGCCAATAATATCTGCGTGGCGTTGTGGCATCGTAACAGCAGTGGTGCCGTATAAATGTATCATAACCTGCGATATAACCACCAAGAGATATATACAAGTAGTCTTGCGCTTCTCCATGTTTATGCACTGATAGCGCACTTGAGTTATGGACTATGTTCAGAACCTAAGTATTCTTGCTGGCTGGTTGATAAGCACCGGCGGGTGCTTAATAGGCCTTTTGAGCTGGATAGGCATTAAGCCCAACACCAAACCATATCGCCTCAGAGGCGTACACTGCTTAATGATGGGGCATATTCACCAAGAGACGGCACTTCATTCTCTGTGTACATACACCAACAGGTGTCCCCTGCATCTGTGAATATATATATATATATATATATATATATATATAGAGAGAGAGAGAGAGAGAGAGAGAGAGAGAGAGAGAGAGAGAGAGAGAGAGAGAGAGAGAGAGAGAGAGAGAGAGAGAGAGAGAGAGAGAGAGAGAGAGAGAGGAGACTATGTTCTCTTCTTAATAAAAAGGTTCTGTACCTCAAATCTAGAATTTTTATTTTTAACACATACATTTGTCGTGAAATGTTTAGGGATGAAATTCTGGCTTCTCTTCAACCTAGTACAAAAATAATTCATGTAGTCTGTTAAAGACACAGATTATTTTTAACAGATTTCACTGGCAGGTTCAGCTGCCACTGAGTAGTTAAACATGTCTTGACTGGTAACCTAAGACAGATTACCCAGTCAGATTGGTCTTAATTTGCCTTTTTTGAGAGACTACCTAGTGTGTCTGGTCATGGCTAATAACCTTAGACTGATTGGCATTTGCCATTGCCATTCATTTTTTATATATATTTGTTATTCTTCAAGTACAGATTTATATATACATAGATTTATATATAAATCTATATTAAAAAAAAAATTATATATATATATATATATATATATATATATATATATATATATATATATATATATGTATATATATATATATATGTATATATATATATATATATATATATATATATATATATATATATATATTTATATATTATATATATATATATATATATATATATATATATATATATATATATATATATATATATATATATATATATATATAAAATATTACTTGTACAAATTCATTCTCATATGTTTGAATATACTAACACATTCAAGCATCAAGCATCAATCCCCTATATACACAAACCAACAAGTTTTGAAAACGACAAACACGGCACACTAAACAAAATCTCACGGATCATCGTACAGCCCAGCGAACACAAGCGGTTTTCTGTATTATAATATTAAGGCAACCAATTTTGCCTGGAATATTACACAGGCCCTCAGGAGGAGTCGGAGTTGCCCGCGTATATTACGTTCCTAACGTGGTTATGGCGTATTTTTCATGCCTGAGCGAGCGTGGCTATAGCAAGAAGAGGCGTAATGCCATGCCTAAAAAAAAAGGACCTGGATTGCGCCACTTGGCCGATGTTTATGATAGTTTCTGGCCCCGTACACTGAAGTTCTGGAGCTACGGAGACTAGTTACGGCTGACTTTATTACGGCTATTGATTTGTTGTTTTTAATAATGTTACTAATGTTATTATTTTTTTTGCTATATCATTAAGCAGGTACAATGCATAGATTGTGAACAATCAGGTCTGAGCAGGACACAAAATGCAAAGAATGTTTTGCATTCATTGCCATTCACTCACTAAATGATTACTCAGAGCGAGTTGTACTCTCTATTCCAGTCAGTGGACCAAGGTTGAGGTCATGCTAAACGACGATCACTTGATACCATTCCAATCAGCTAGGAACATAAGAACATAAGAATCAACGAAACTGCAGAAGGCCTATTGGCTCGTACGTGGAAGCTCCTATTTATAACCATCCAAACTCATTCGTATATATGTCTAACCTACGCTTGATACGATCAAGGAATCCCACGTAAATTATGTTACCATGTAATTTGTTCCACAAATCCATAATTATGTTACTAAACCAATATTTACCCAGGTCTTTCCTAAATCTAAACTTATCCAATTTATCCACTGTTTCGTGTTGTATTATGTTTTGATACTTGTATTACCTTATTAATATCTCTCTTGTAGTGTGAACATTCTAAACGGAAAACGCCAGCCAAACAGAACATTAAAGTAGAAATCAGACTGAAAACGATTGATAAAAGAATAAAAGTTCTCACAGCATGAATGCTGTCGAAAAAACTTACTTGGCCAAGAACACTGTAATATTATATTTTTAGTGTCCGTATATGTACTCTTGAATCTGTGTGTCTACTCTTGAAGCTCGGTATCTACACTTGGAACCGAGTATGAAATATGCCATAACTATTCACTCATTGAATATTTCTACTTTACCTGTTTCTTCGAATTCAACGATTCATTTAGGTTTCCAGTTCCCATCTTGTTCTTGTTTTGTTGCTGATAAACTTATTCATCTGTAACTCGTCTAGCTTAGATAGTCAAAGGCACACACCTGAGCTCTAGATCTATATCGTCTCTATTTCCAAGTCTGTATTTTCTCTGTATTTCCCTCTCGATATCGTTTCTCAATCTCCTTCTCTATATGATGTCATTCTCCCACTCAACATTGTCTATCTCCTTCTGTATATTGTGTCTTTGCCTCCTTCGCTATTTTGTTTGTCTATCTCCTACTCTATATCATCCGTCTTTCTCTCTCTTTCTATAACATCCGTCTATCTCCCTGCCTATATCAATGTTTACTGAAAGCTATCAAAGCGAGTTATGGAGTTCACAGGGAATGTTTTTTTGTGGCCTAAGTGAATATTCTGAGCCGATCTTTAAATTCTTTCAGTATTTCTCTCTCACTATTTATTATTTGTGTCTACAATTTTGAAAGCGTATATAGATGTTACATTATAATTTAAATATTATATTATTTCTCTTACTACTCCAATATTCTTTACACCGTGCCCCATGGAGCACCCACTTTCCAAGTGTTCCGACGACCCGAAAGCAGATGAGCGAAGTGTTTCAAGTACATCTTTACGTCTAAGGACAGGAGATAGGTCAAGATTTTCCTTCGTTAAGTTTATTTTAAGATGATAATTGTAATCTTTTATGCCTCAGGACTCCAGCTTGGCGCTGTAGTCCTTTGTTCCACAGGGCTTTATCCTCTGCGGTTTTACCATTCATGTTGGGATAGTGCTAAGATCGTAAGCATGATTCAAAAGGTACTGAAGAACCCGAACCCCCACACGATCCAACACTTCAAATACCCTCACGACCCTACATCCCAAGTATCCTTACAACTCAGTACCCTTCATACCAAGCACCCTCACGACTCACCCACTCATACCCAAGCACTCTCACCACTCACCCACTCATCCCAAGCACTTTCACCACTCACTCACTCATACCAAGCACCCTCATGACTCAGCCACTCATCCCAAGCACTGTCACGACTCATTCACCCATTCCAGCACCCCCATGATCTCAGAGAGTCAGCATCAACATCATCAGCACCTGCGGAAGCAGGAGGTCACCGCGGAGTCCTCAGCTTTAAAATCCTTATACGTCTCTGGAGTCCTGAGTGAGAAGCATTTCTCGGCCCCCACCTCCCAGAATGCTAATGACAGGCTAGTCTTCTCCCTCGAGCATTTACCTAAAGGAAGATGCATTAAAATTGTATATTCTTAAAGTGAAGCGTAAGAAGATGGAATAGCATTATGCTTTTTCTTTCTCTCGGTTGAGCCTTTATTTATTCACATATGTTCTTGCTCCTCGTTCCTAAGATTTTATGATGATTGGATCCCATTTCTCTCTTTGTTTTTGGTTTGTTGCTTATATATAAATGCTTTTATTTTGTCATTGTCTAAATATCTGAATTAGTTTTTGCATATATATGATAACTTTATGGCGCATAAAGTTGAGAAGACAAAGTTGAGGATATGAAGTTTAATATTTAGTTGAAAATATAGAAATATGGAGTAAAATAATAGAGGATTTTGGGAAAAAAGAAATTACATGTAGAAATTAAATTAAATAGAGAAAATACTCGTGTGCAAACGAAAGGAAAAGAATCTTAAATTTGAAATTATATAATGTTAAAAGTTAAGTCTAGATGATGACATTAATGACAATTAAATTAAGCTTAGATGATCGCACTAAATACATCAAAATTAAGTTTAGCAGTTCATATTAAAAACAGGAAAATCAAGTCTACATGATTATATTAAAGAAAGGAATATAAAGTTTACAGGATAACATTAAAGACAGGAAAATAAAGTTTAGATGATAACATCATATGAGGTAAAACAGTGCTCTCTATTAGTTCTATCAGATTTTAAATAATCAAAACCAGATAGAACTTGCAATATATTTTCAGAAAGATAACACAGGTGCCAACAATAACATGGGATTATTCTGTGGAAAGGAATTTTTTTTATTGTGAATGAGGGAGAATTTTTTAGGAAGCAGAATAACGGTTCTTGAAGACATGAATGACACCAATTTGGTGTAAAAGGCGGCCAGGAAGAAAGCGGGGTAGGAGGAAGCTGGATACCATCAGCCACTAAGGGCACTAGAGGCTGACTAGTGGCTCTTTGTGTACTTAAGTGTGCTTGCAGGGTGGAGCTCTAACTATTCAGCCCCGCCTTACCAATTGTCGATAGTCTAAAGATGTGTCTTCCAACCTACCTGTATCTTGGCCCATTGCTTTTGAAACAACTATTCTATTAGTCTGTTTCCCCCTCTAATCCATTCCATTTGCTCTCTATCCTTAAGCTAAAAGTTCTCTCATAATATCTGCGCCAAGTCTGCGCCTCAAGACCCATCTTTGTCCACCTGTCTTACCCCTGTCTATTTTTTTAACATTTTGTTAGCTTCATTTATGCTCCTGAGACCCAGATATAGCGTTATTTGTCTCCTTAATCCTCTCTCTCTACAAGTGAGGTGAGGTTACGTTTCTTGATAAATTTTTCGATATATATAATCCTCGCAATTCTCTCACGCATCTAACTGCCTGCCACTTGTCCTTTTCATGTTCGGTACGCCAGTTTATTGAAGGGAGAAATATGAGATTATTATTCCAAAGCTCAACCTCAGCAAACACAATTAGGTGATTACAAACACACACACACACACACACACACACACACACACACACACACACACACACACACACACACACACACACACACACATATAATATGGTAGATAAAGACAGGCTATTTAACACAAGGGGCACACGCACAAGGGGCCACAGGTGGAAACTGAGCGCCCAAATGAGCCACAGAGATATTAGAAAGAACTTTTTTAGTGTCAGAGTGGTTGACAAATGGAATGCATTAGGAAGTGATGTGGTGGAGGCTGACTCCATACACAGTTTCAAGTGTAGATATGATAGAGCCCAATAGGCTCAGGAATCTGTACACCTGTTGATTGACGGTTGAGAGGCGGGACCAAAGAGCCAGAGCTCAACCCCCGCAAACACAACTAGGTGAGTAACTAGGTGAGTTCACACACACACGCGCGCACACACACCACAGAATGAAAAAAAGATTCAGGATCCGAGGGAGCTCTGCTGGGCAACAATACCTTAATAGGCCAAAAATGGTTGTTCAAAGAAAAAAATCATCAAACGAAATAAAAAGCGTATTGAATGAATTTTATATAACATGAATTATGATCAATGCATAAAGTGAATAAATTGTGATCAGTATATATAAAATGAATGACCAGCAATCAGTCTATGAACTTAATAGATAGTGATCAGTCTATAAACTAAATAGTGTATGAACGGGATGAAAATAAATCATTAAATAAACTAAAAAAGAATAGTGATCAGTGTATAAATTAAAACGAAAGGTAGGAAAGAAAAGAAAACCTGGGCAGGACCACCAAGCCTCCAGAATCCCCGATGAAGGACCATTTTCTGTCTGTCTGCAAATCTGCTATGTTGGAGACACTTGCTTGGGGCTCGACCGGTGTGCCAGGATCCGGTGCAACAAAAAACTAAGTCTGATTCAATCTGTTCTTTAAAATAGTATGTCCAGAAATTGAAAAAAACAAAAAAGTGAAAGAAAGGGAAAGACATTAAGAAAACAAATATATTGCATTTGGTTTCAGATAAGACGAAAGCTAGAAAATAGTTGGCAGCAGAGAGCTAAACTTTAGAAAAAAAAATGGAGGAAATAAAGAGAAACTAGAACAAATCAACAGAAACTTTGGGAAAAATTAATAGTAAACTGAAGAAATCATACAGAAAACCCGAGGAAATAAAAAGAAACTGGAGAAAGTGATTAGAAATTGTGAGAACTAAACACTACATACGAGGAAACAACTAGAAATTTGGAGGAAATATATATATATATATATATATATATATATATATATATATATATATATATATATATATATATATATATATATATATATATATATATATATATATAATTACATTTCTGGGTGACATTAGAGCAGGGCGCTGCTTGGGTGAGTAACCACAAGAAAACTTCTGTTTAGGACTCCACCAGGGCGGAAAATTATATGCATTGGATTCTGGTAGAGAAATGTGAGGACATAGAAGTAATGAGAAGTTAAACTGGTAGGCTGTGTGTATACTGTAGAGTTCAAAAGAAAACATGAGTAGCCAACTCTTTATATGTGTTGTAAATTTGAATGAATGTGTGTGTGTGTGTGTGTGTGTGTGTGTGTGTGTGTGTGTGTGTGTGTGTGTGTGTGTGTACTCACCTAATTGTACTCACTTAATTGTGCTTGCAGGGGTTGAGCTTCAGCTCTTTGGTCCCGCCTCTCAACTGTCAATCAAATGGTGTACAGATTCCCGAGCTTACTGAGTTCTATCATATCTACATTTGATATATCTACATATCTACATGTGTGTGTGTGTGTGTGTGTGTGTGTGTGTGTGTGTGTGTGTGTGTGTGTGTGTGTGTGTGTGTGTGTGTGTGAGTGTTTGTATGTGTGTATACTGCCTAAATAATTATGCAAACTATGAATTGTTGCCTTTCTACCAACTTACAATACAGTTTTCTGTCTCGTCTCTCCTAATTCCTCCTTCTCTCATAATAATCCCACCATAACGTAGTATGCTCACAGTATCCTTTATTAACGAATACAAAAATCATTAAATATCTGCGGGAAATTATTCCTGATATATCCAAACACTGAACCAGACTTGCAAATTCAAATTTAATGATTTTTTTTACAGCAAATGGCTATTAAATTTCGGGCTGAAAGAGGCCCAGATAAAAAATATGTCGCTAATTGGATCGCGTTTAGCTAGAATGACTGAAACTGGCCGCGTGTGAGGTAAATTACTGCTCGCAAAAATCCTAATGCAAAATTGTCGCAATTTTTGCATTCAGACATATTCGTAGATTTGAGGCCGCATCTCCCAACTCTTATGAAGCCGTTATGATCTTATATTATAACTTTGTCCGTAATGTATTTAAGGCAAAGGTTCAGATTTCCGCTCAGACCAAACTCACGCTAAGACTCAAACTTAGATCAAAATCACACTCAGATTAGGCTCAGACTAAGCTCAGTTAAGACTCAGCTTTAAGTTAAAACTCACACACAGGCACCTAATTAGATTCGATTTTACAAAAAGATAATTTTTACATTGGCATTAACCTTTTAGATCAGACCAATTCAAAGTTAAACTTGAATCAAATAGAGCCTCTAAGACTCTTCAAACAAAAATAATACCATCTGAATTTATTTTTCTGATTTAAAATTTCAACCACAAGCAGGGAACATTTTGGATAGAAATCACTATACCAAAACCACTTAATTAGATAGGTATTACTAGAACACAAACATTATATACGGATCTGATTTTATTATAAGACACATACAAGATAAAGAAGCAAGGGAAAACACAAAGAAAAGCAGCAAGAAGGTCATACTGACAGATGGGAGGATAGATTAATATGCAAATAGATTCTCAGAGACCAAAAAGACTGCTGCAGTTTCATGCTCTGCGTCACTAATTGCTCAAGCAATTAGCCTTATCAAACAGTTTATGCAAGTTTGCCGATGAAAATAGTTGAGCGTCCAACTTTGGAGGGCTACCGACTACCACAGATTGACGCATATTAGTAATAGCTGGAGGATCAAAGTGAATGTATCGTGTCCAGAAATAGCAGGTAACAACAATGGCAAGTTCCTCTGCTGGTCAGCAGATCAAATAATAATAAATACAAAATTGGCTACTAATTTTAATGGCTTCAATGAACCTCTCACTCTAACGAGGCCATATATTACTGGCCAAAGTGTTATCGGGAAAGTGGATCAGGAATGCAAGCATCTTATCCAGAAGCTCTACACTCTGCAAACACACACAACGTAACTGTCCCTATTTACCACCTGTTTAAACTTGTAATAAAGTTCCCTGCAAACACATAATGTAACGGTCCAATCACAATGTAATGATTTCCTTATTACAACTTGAAATAAAGTAATTACATCTTGTTATAACGTTTTTATGACGTATTAGAACGTTGTTAAAACTTGCTATGTATGTTGTTACAATTGTTAGACGGGTTTAAATCTTATTCGAACGTTGCAGCAACATAGAACTGATTGTGCGAGCAGATTCATAAATGGGATTACCATTGGTTAAATTTCTGATACCAGGCTCTGCCTTTCAACCTTCAAATGATTGATGTACTTGATCGCGAACATTTTTCGTTGTATTATATCAACCTTGTTAATCGTTGTACGTGTGATGTTTGCATCTACCACCACACTACCTAATTCATTTTCACTCTCCACAGCCACTGACGCTTATCCCAGTAACCGTGTGGGGTGATTTTGATACACAGTTGCATAATTTGTCCCTTCTTTCGTGTTTCTGGTTAAATAGTTTGTTGCTGTCTGCTTTGTTAATTTTTCTTTAAGATTTCTGACAAGACTGTTTCCAGGAAACTCCCTTACATCACTTGAAACGAGAAGCCCCAACACGCAGTATTAAAAGCCATTCAACTTATATATATGGATGTAAGTGGTGATGTGTTAAGATTTAGGCCTCGAACTAAATACTGGAAACTTTTATGTTAATTAAGGGCATGTATTAATTGGAACACGTTTCGTCAATAGCATATATGCAAATTGCATTGGAGCACGTTTAACCAGAGCACGTTTCATCAGTAGTAGATGTTTAGCCGGAACATATTTCGCCTGTAGTGGATGAACGTCAGATATTCACTGATCTAAAACGATATAGCACCACTGAAGCTAGTAGTCCGTTTTTTCGATTTTATAAACGTTATTTTAAAGTCTTTTTCCACTTAGCCAGAGACAAAATCCTATGCAATTTACTTGACCAATCGTATCATAATTACGAAGCTATTAATTTCACGATTGTAACTTAAAGTCTCCGGGCAACAGGTGAGGGGAGAGGTTGGATGTGCATAAACACACACAATCATCGTCTTCTCCTGCTCTTTCTCCAATAGCCCTCTCAACTCACTCCCCCCCCCCCCCCCCTAAAAAAAAAATCACCCCCAAACATAACACGATCCCCCAACCACAACACAATATAATTTCCACCGGAGGCTGGTGTGTGATCTTGAGGGACGGCACCAATTAAGGTGATTGGTCATAAGGATCCTCAGGTGTCCTCTTCCATCATCCTAAGACGCCTCGCAGGTCCTCCTTGCTCCTTCAAGGTGATCGCTGCCACTAATATTGTTGTTCTTGGATTGCTCTCTCTCTCTCTCTCTCTCTCTCTCTCTCACCCTCTCTTTCTCCTTCTCTCTCTCTCCCTGCCTCTCTCTATTATTCGAAGACTACAACAAGAAGATTGTTGCGAGATATGCAACAGATTGAAAAATAGATAAATAGATATGGGACAAATAAAAACACAAATCTAAACGCAAACGAACTTTTGTTAATTTGTTATCACATTATCACACCCAAACTCTGGCAATTGGTCTGAAGTTCTTCATTCCCTTTTGCTTAGGCTCAAACTCACGGTCTAGTGATCACTAGTTCATGACTTTAACAACTTTACAAATGGGTCCAAATAACAATTGCGATTTGCTGATGTACCAGTTAGTTTCCTCAGAATTGACAAACGAGAGAAAAAGGCAACTTCTTCACCGATTTGAAAAGAGTTGACAAGCTATCTCAATTTCTAACCAATTTTCCATAATTATTGGGAGTTCTATGGCTGGAGCAGATACGAAATTTCTAACCATACATTCAGAATTACCATTTAATATGAAGACAAATGTTCAGTAAATGTACTGAACCATGTAACTAAAGAAAATTAGATTCGGGAAATAAGGAGAAAGTGAATATTTAAATTACTGAAATACTAAACTACCAATCAAGGTCAAGCCTGAAATTTAACCTATACTATCCAACAATGCTCTTAACACAAGATGAAAGTAACTGCCCCATTACTAAAGCTTAAATTGGATATCCAGCTGGTTTACTCTTTCTCCTTCTATGCTGCGAGAGTTGGTGTTCAATCTCTCTCACACAATCTCTTTAAGTGTAAAGTTACAGAATAGGATCTGATCAGCTCGAGTGTAAAACTACTACACGGAGGAGGATCTGATCTCCTCCTCGGGTTTAAAACTATAGAACACATTGGCAATTTGAACAGACTCAGAGCCTCTAAAATATCTTCTTGACCTAATGAATTATCTGAAAAGTGGACATTTAATCGCCAACTTCAGTAAACTTTTTATACTGCGAGTCTTTCGTGGGTATCAGCTCCCACCAACAAAAGTTTACGACCTCCAGTACACTTAAACAAAGTTAATTACAAACTGGGCTCAAAAGTTTCCCGCGTGTAAACTAAGAGATGGAATTAAGTCCCACAAAAGTTTTCTGAGTCTTCGTACTGATAGATAAAATAAAACAAATAAAAAAACATGAATTCGAAGTTTCCACAGTTCAAGTCCAATCAATAATATAATTTTCTCAAGCAGTTGTAAGTCGTCTCATTTCCTCACTTAATTAACTCGCCTAAACTCTCACTCGCGAGATTTAAATTGAACTCTAAGGATCCCTCGAGTTCCTGCTGATACATTTGATGGAACTCTTTCGGGACTGTTGTAAGAAGCGATTGTTGATTGTTTTGATTTTATCTTCTAAAAACTAACTAGCGTTTTATAAAAACTCTGTATATATGTATATTTTATATATATATATATATATATATATATATATATATATATATATATATATATATATATATATATATATATATATATATATATATATGCGAACAAGCCTGAATGGTCCCCAGGACAATATGCAACTGAAAACTCACACCCCAGAAGTGACTCGAACCCATACTCCCAGAAGCAACGCAACTGGTATGTACAAGACGCCTTAATCCACTTGACCATCACGACCGGACAAAATGAGGTGATAGCCGAGGCTATTTGAACCACCCCACCGGTTTGGTAAAATGCTATGCCCAAGATTACTATCCGAGTGCCGGCGGTGGGGTGGTTCAAATAGCCTCGGCTATCACCTCATTTTGTCCGGTCGTGATGGTCAAGTGGATTAAGGCGTCTTGTACATACCAGTTGCGTTGCTTCTGGGAGTATGGGTTCGAGTCACTTCTGGGGTGTGAGTTTTCAGTTATATATAAATATATATATATATATATATATATATATATATATATATATATATATATATATATATATATATATATATATATATATATATATATATATATATATATATACAGTTACATATATGATTGTTTAAAAAAATCAACAACATTAAGAGGACATAAGTGGAAGTTTGTTTCCTAGAGGCTGTAGATTTCTTCGAACTCCTCTAACGCCGGGCAGGAACCGAGGACGCAGGACGTGGGTAGAGTTACTCTACCCACCAAGAGAGTAAGAACAAGACCGGAACATAACGATGCCAACACAGAAGACACTGCCCAACATAATAGGTCTATTACACACGATTAATCTTTGAATGTGCTTCGTCCCCTATTATCGCCTATTTATCCCTTATTTATCTCCTTGCCTTTTCCTTTATTCTACTTGTTTTCTCACCTGACCCCGTACTGGTATAAATCTAACGAGATCTGTAATTTTTTATCACTTGAGAATGAACCATGTAGGTTCGAAACGTTGTGCAGTTGTATAATAAGTGTAATACATTCTATAGTAATTCACTTTTTTCTTCACCTTGAAAAACTAACATGTGTTTAGGAGAACTTCTCTTTCAACTAAACCCTGATGCAAGAATAATAGATAGAGGGATAGAAGCCCTAAACCAGAAGATAGTAAATACTGAATATGCCGTCATATTCAGTGAGACCTGTTTAAAAGAAAACCTGTTGCCAGTATACACCAATATATATACACACTCACAGACACGAAAACAGAAACATGTATATATTACACACATGTAATGGTTGTTCATATATACATTCATACATTTAGTTAAATCATATGTTCAGATTTTGTCAAGTTAATTTTTTAAACCCTTTACATTACAGGGCATGCTATCTGATTTCATTTTGAAATTATTCTATAATTTGTTTTTCGTCATTTTTCAAAACGGCTGTTTTTGCTGAAATTCACAGAAATGGTGCCTATATTTATCTAAAACTGATCATGAATGATTGATGACCCGTTTGTGTATTTAGCTGCCTCGTTTTATGCCTTTTATCCATTCCATTCACTCTCTGTCCTGAACCCCTTTAATATGATCAGTTTCCTTTCCCCATTTTCCCTCTCCCTTTCACCTCTTGTCATTTTTAGCATGATCTTTGTCATCTTTACTTTTTCCCTTTTTCGTTCATCTTTAATATGCCCTTTTCAGTTTCCCCCAATTCCCTTTCACTCTTCCCTACTTTTCTTGACCCTCTTTCATGGACGATGAAAGAGATAAGGAGCAGCAGGGTTAACGATGAGATGAAGCTCGTCCTTCAGGCTAGGTTAGGTATACAATATTAGGTAAGTACACATAGTTACCTGAGCCTAACCTCTCCTCAGTCATCTCTTCAGCCCATGTCCTTACCATCATCTCAGACCTCCCTCCTCTCCTTTCCCTAGACCTCCCCTCCCCACCCTAGAGGGTCTAAGGGTAAGGGAACATGGGATAGAGGGCTTCCTCTATACCATGTTACCATCCCCTATCCTCACCGCAGCCCCGATCTCCCCCCATCTCTCCAGGAACCCAGTCCTCCTCCCCACCTCCGTTACTACATTACTCTGCTCGCAATGACCCGATATATCTGATTTTGAAGATTTTTCCCATGGCTCCTTTGCCAGTGGAAGCGTAATCAAGTCTTGACTTCAACATATAAAGGGACTATCGGCGATTTTTGTTCGATGTACTGAATTAGCGATAATTGCCGAGCATTTAATTTGGTTCAGAAAATATATGTGAACATTAGCGGGGAATTTTCATGTTTGAGATTAAATTTATTGCCCGATACTCATTCTACTCCGACTCTGTTATCATGGAATAAATTGAGGTTGGAAATTTAGTTAGATGATTAAAATAATTTTTTTTTCGTATATTTGAAAAGATATTTATATTTATTGCTTTTTGCATGTCATTAAGCACATTCGTACTTGATGATGGAGAACACCCACAAAAATAATTAGGTAATTACTTAAGTGTAAACACACTCACACACACACACACACACACACACACACACACACACACTCACACACACACACACACACACACACACACACACACACACACACACACACACACACACATACCTTGGGAGTGATGTTGTGGAGCCAACATCACGTCTCATTACACAGTTTCAAATGTAAATTTGATAGAGCCCAGTAGGCTCAGGAGTCTGTACACTAGTTGATTGACGGTTGAGAGGCGGAACCACAGAGCCAAAGTTCAACCCCCGCAAGCACAACTAGGTGAGTACAGCTAGGTGAGTACACTACACGTCTGTATATGGCTCTTCTATGAGGGACCAATGTAAAAAAAGATACTCGAGATATTTAAAAACACGCCATAGGAGCACAATGCAGTTGAAATACAAGAAAAGTCTGAGATAACTAGATCTTACTACCGTGGATAAATGATTGGAAACTAGAGTCCCGATAGCAGCGCATACGATTCTTACTGATATTGATAGAATAAATAAGAGCGAAATGTTTATAAGAAAAACAGCAGATATTTTTTTTGAGACTTTGAATGGAAGTTGGAGGTACATATAATGTACAGATATGAATCTGTAAGGAGGTACAGGTAGGAATGTAAGGAAATAAATTGTTTAGCTTAAGCATAAGTAGTATATGAAATTAACTATATGAGAAGTTTGAAGAAACAAGTATAGCGAAGACGTTAGGCACAAGAGAGTTAAGCTACAAAGGGTTAAGAAACTAAATTTCATAACTTTGGAGGAAACAACGAACAGAAAGATATGATGAAATCATACAAGATACTGAGGAGAAAATGACAAAGTGGACAAGGAAAGCGTCTTTAATTGATAAAGTTAAAATGAAAATATATTTTAGCCTATATCTTTTCAATGCTATAATAATAAAAATAATAATAATAATACTGCTAATACTACTACTATTAATAATAGTATTTTATGATTATAAATAAAAAATAAACTAATAATAATAAAAATAACAATTGTTTTAATGGTTATTTTTATTTGTGTAATGTAATAACAAAATACGTTAAATATCAGTTGAATAATTTGATCTACTGTTCCATCAACACACGGATGCCGGTAACTGTGCCCACAGTGCCCAATCTCGCTCTCACAATTGACAATTACGGCTAGCCATGGGAACAACCCGGAACACACAAGGATTGTAAGTCCTTTATTAACCTCAAATGGGAGAGAGAGAGAGAGAGAGAGAGAGAGAGAGAGAGAGAGAGAGAGAGAGAGAGAGAGAGAGAGAGAGAGAGAGAGAGAGAGAGAGAGAGAGAGAGAGAATCACATTTGTCGTCTTCCAAATTCCAAACATTTCTCTCTTCTTTTTCCTTTACAATGTTATCATTCGTCTATAGCTCACTGAGAGCACCTGTTCCTATGCCCGAATGATCATGAAATATTGCTCAAAATATTAGACTTGTAACCCTTATTTAGGCTGGTGCGTGATGTTTTAATAGTATTTTCGCTGACAAGCATTACTGACACAGTTTATTAAATAGTTCAAAATGTTAGATGATGGTCGAGAAGTACCTAAAATTCCAGAGAATCATCAGATATTTCACTGTGCATTATGGAGGTTAAGGAGCAGGAATATGTCACAAACGTGAACCACATTCCTGGGTACCTTATGAGCTATACTCAGAAACTGATTATTATGAACTTGAACAGATGATGTTTAGCTTAATCTTTGTAATTCAGTCAGGTCTTATTGCAATGAGGATGCTGCTCCACATTCACATTTACACTGAAAAGAGAATCATACATTCAGACACGTGGTCGAGATTACAGACGTAAATAATTCCATCTCTTTTTCAAGAAACAACTGCATGTTACTTCAGACTTTGTAAATTATATGTTAATTAAATTGTAATACAATTTTCAGTAAGAATAATGAAATCACAATAACGTGATGTATCTACGAGAAAATACTAAAGGCAATTTGGTGGGAACATCCGTCCGACCACATTGCTTTACTATTTTCAAAATTTTGGTCTAAATTCGAGCAGATTGGTCAGGGATTTGGGCATAATGTTGCTGCTACTATTCACTGCAAAAGTTGCAGTTGCGCAACTGTTGCGGTTATTTCAAAAGCGGTTGAAATATAGGAAAGGCACCCATCGTTAGACGTTTATACTCATCTTGTTGTGCTTGCGGGAGTTGAACTCTGGCTCTTTGGTCCCGCCTCTCAACTGTCAATCAACTGGTGTACAGATTCCTGAGCCTATTGGGCTCTATCATATCTACATTTGAAACTGTGTATGGAGTCTGCCTCCACCACATCACACTCTGTGTGTGTGTGTTTGGGGATGCTCAATTTTGCAGGTTGCATCTTCTACTCTTTGGTCCCATCTTCCAACCTTCAATTGTATTATATGTTATTCCCTGGATAATATTTTATTCAATATCATTACAGTAAATTTAGTCTTCAAGATTATAATTACATCGGGGTTTGCCAACTACTGGCCTGGAGATATTGTAATGGTTAGGTTAATGTGTAAGATCAGGCAGTAAGGGAATACAAGAACAAAAAGAGTTGGGTAGAGAATGTCAGTGGGGGGGATAGGGGAAGGGAACTATCAGGAGAAAGAGCCAAGCCATTTCGACTATATAACACTTGGCTGGGGTCAGGATAAGGATTTGGGATGGGACGGGGGAAAAGGAATGGTGTCCAACCACTCGGACGGTCGGGGATTGAACGCCGACCTGCATGAAGCGAGACCTTCGTTCTGCCGTCCACCAAGTAGGTTGTGGGGATAATGGTGAAGTGGAGAAAGTGTGGAATATTGAGGAGAGATGGTTATTAGCGGGTGATAAGTGGAAATGAATGCTGTTGATATATTTTAGCCGAGTGGATGTAGACAGGCTGTTCGATATATTTTCGAGGAGAGAATATAGAGGTGGAGTATTGGTTTGGTGTTCTCTGTCTGTACTAGCTGTTTGTATTCCTAACTGTTCTTGAAGTTTTATGGCAGTCTATTGTTCCTGTATCGTGTAAATTCTTTGTGACTTGCTTTTGCAATCGCTTGGGAGTTTGCTGGCTAGGGCAATGGTTCTTGTTCCATGCACTCCATTTGTCTGTCCTCTCCAACCTTCAGTTCATTTCTTGCATTCACTCTTCTCTACCCTTTCCCGGTATTGTTTTTTCCTCTGGACTGTATATGTTGTGTTTCTGTGTGTGTGTGTGTGTGTGTGTGTGTGTGTGTGTGTGTGTGTGTGTGTGTGTGTGTGTAGTAATTCTTAGGCTAAATCCTCAAGCAAGGACTCAAGATATTTATTTTCAGGATTTGGATGTAGGTTGCGAGGTACAGGCATCAGTTGTGGCCATGTTTTATGCATGTTATGTACGTTGTTCTTCATGAATTTATATTCTCGTCTTGTTTTCTGACTCTCCCTTTCGCCCCTTATTCTAAATTCCATTTGCATTTTTGTATACCCTCTTCGCTATGATAGCTATGCATCTTAATTCTGCTTTTTCTTCTTTCCTCTTCTCTTATCTCCTCTCTCTCTTCTCTTACCGCTTATTTTTTACAACTCTCACAAATCTCGAATCACTTTCTCTCACTCTCTCATATTAATTCTTATATTTACACTCGCCTACAATTCTCTTTATGCTCACATGCTCTCATATTATCACATTCATTATCTCCACTTCTCATGCTAACATTCCCACTTTCTCACAAATGTTCCATACTCACACTCTAAACCTACCTTTCACATTTTCCACTCTTCCCAATTTCGCATTTTTCGCTTGTTCCTTTCTTCGTGTCCGTGTCCACCGGCTGACGTCCTCTCCCGAGTTCTATTCTCTCGTGCCAACTCATTTCTCTTGTCTGTTCCATGAGACACGCTTCTTTGCATTTTCTTAAACAATTCATTTTTCTTTCATGCTGTCTTGCTATCTCTCGTGACAGTTCTGGCTTCCTCTTCATTTTCTTTTCTCTTCATTTTCTTTTCTCTTCACTTCACACACACACACACACACACACACACACACACACACACACTCTGTACCCAGGTCTATGACTTCTAATATGTAGGAACTATTAGAAGAAAGATTGAAATAGAAATACCACCAAAGGAAGTAAATAAACAATTAGACGAGCTGAATGTAACGAAAGCCACAGACCCTGACAAGATATCACCATGGATAATAAAAAAGACAGCTACAGCACTGTGTGTACCTCTTGCAGTAGTCTTCAACTCCTTCCTAGACAAGGAGAACTTCCTGACATTTGGAAAGTGGCAAATTTGGTACTAATTGATAAGAAATGAGCAAGACAAAAAAATGAACTAAAGACCGGTATTGCTAAGAAGTATTCCCTATACGATATTAGAGCGACTAATTAAAAGAAGGCTCGCTGATAATTTAGAATGTATAGTTTTCTTTCCAAGAATCAGATGGATTCATCAAAGGAAAATCTTCTTTGACCAACTTGTTAGAGTTCTATGATAATATGATATCAATGGAACAGTAGAGAGAGAGAGAGAGAGAGAGAGAGAGAGAGAGAGAGAGAGAGAGAGAGAGAGAGAGAGAGAGAGAGAGAGAGAGAGAGAGAGAGAGAGAGAGAGAGAGAGAGAGAGGGGGGGGGCTGGGGTAGACGACATTTTTCTGGTACTTAACGTACTAAACTGGGTGAATGGGTACGTCTCAGGAAGAAGGCAAAGATTCATAGTAAGAGAACTATCAGAATTGAGAGAGGTACTGAGTGAAGTACCTTACGAGTCGGTATTAGGACCCATCCTGTTCCTAATGTATGTAGACGATCTAACAAGAAGTAAGCCCATTAGTATCCATGTAAACTGGCGATGCTCAGCTAAATTATTACTAGAACTGAGGATTACATTACAAGATGAACTGCAATGCCGGCGAGAAACAATGGGCAGAGGTTCTTTCACCCTAATGCTCCTGTTACCTAGCAGTAAATAGGTACCTGGGAGTTAGTCAGCTGTCACGGGCTGCTTCCTGAGGTGTGTGGTGTGGGGAAAGAATAAAATAAGTAAATAGTAGTTAGTAACAGTTGATTGACAGTTGAGAATCGGGCCGAAAGAGCAGAGCTCAACCCCCGCAAACACAACTAGGTGAATACACACACTCACACACACACACACACACACAAACCACCACCATCATGCGTCCATCTCTGCTCCACCCACCGTAGGACGTAATCATACGCTCTCCAGACTCACCCCCACAAACAGCTGTTTCTTCTAGACATTCTTATGATGAGCTCTGTTTCCAAGAAGGTGACCCTCTGGAAGGTTTTTCTTTTTCCAAGCGGCGTTTCCGCCCCTTCCAGTTCCGCTGTCAGGTCTCCTCCATCACCAGACTTTCCTGGACCCAGTCGCTGGCTCATCGTCTTAGGTCCTCTTGCTTTTCTCAAGAGATTTCCTCTTCACATACCTTCTTATCTCGATGTCTCTTCTTAACAATCGCCTCTTGTTCCAGGCAGCTTTTGGTTGCTTCTCCTCCCCCCAATTACTTCGTTTTTCCCTCTCGCCAAAAGATTTTTTTTTATTTTTCCTCCTGTAATTTAAAGTCCTCTGCTTGGCGTTCTGCTCGGGGACATACCGGCGTTCCTGCCTTTGAAGGTAATTCCGAACGGCATTCCCCTGTTTTCTCTTTTGGTTGTGTTTTGTTCGTTCCCTTCCTCTCCTTCCTTTCATTCCGAACATCCTAGCTACTGTTCCAAATGCTACCGGCTTTCATTCAAGACACCACCACCGTTTGTTCAGCAATCAGCTTTAATTTTAGATACAACCAGCATTCCTTCCAGACACTAACAGCTTTCGTTCCACATAATAGCAACGTTTTCTCATGTGAAATGTCTTCCGCTGTCATTTAACTTTACTTTAACAGCAAGTACATATGGCTCTTCCCCTTCACTCATAAATTTTCCTAGATATTGACTTTGGAGCGTGTTAACGCTGTACGTGCATTCTGTACGTGCATGCTGTACGGCCATGATGTATGTGCATGCTGAACGTGCATGCTTTACTATGCTAAAGTTCTCAAGCAAACATAATTATATAATTAATCTCATATGGAAAATTATAGCACAAGAGCTCTCCAGTGTCTATTGTTCTATCAAAGTTTCACAATTCTTTTTGCATTTCTTTCTATCCCATTACTCCAACATCAACTATTTCACTACGAAATCTTAACTTATCCATTTACACTAACCCTTCTCTATTCCTATTATCAAAACCTTCCCAATTCCATTTTACAAATTCCGCCTTATAACAATACAAAACCCTTCCTTATTCCATTACACCAACGTCTCCCAATCCCAAGTCCCAGACCCTCCCTTTCCCATTATGCAAACAATCCCTATTCCATTACTCCAGCCCATACTATTATGTTACCCCAACCCTCTATTTTTTTTTATTTCCCCATCCTCTGCATGTTTTAATGCATCATCCCCTCCTACCCTGTGAACATACCCTTTTCTATTCTACATCTCTTTACCTCCCTATTCTAACGGGCCATCCGTTCCCTCGTTCCACCATCGACACACACAGGACGGGGAGAACCAAGCCTTATGACTGCGCCGTAAAACACCACTTGCGCCAAGATAAGTCGGACTTATTACCGGCTCCGTTCAAAGCCTCATAAAATATAGTGGTGGTTTATTATTAATATAATTGTTATTATTATTATTATTGTTGATTTCAGAGTCTTCATTATTTTCAGGCCTGACCTCTTTCGTTCACACTCTCCTGCACAGCAACACAAACACTGGCACAACTCCTCATATAGACACAAACACTGGCACAACTCCTCATATAGACACAAACACTGGCACAACTCCTCATATAGACACAAACACTGGCACAACTCCTCATATAGACACAAACACTGGTACGACCTTCCCCTTCCCCCTCCAACACAAACGGCACCACACTCAAAACCACTGTAATAACCGTCCGTTCTCACCATGTGTTAAGCTTACATTTTTTTTAAGTGAATTTTGCCTAACCAGAATTGTAAGACACTAGAGAACTAGTACGTTGTTTCGACCTCAATGCCCCATACTCACACTCAAGCGCGTACAGTCCTCACACCTTCTACACATCCTCACTAACATTTCCCATAATTTCCACAAGCACAAGCAAACACACACACACACATACAGGGTCTGGTAGCTGAGCGGACAGCGCGCAGGATTCGTAATTCTGTGGCCCGGGTTCGATTCCCAGGACCAGGCACAAACAAATGGGCAAAGTTTCTTTCACCCTTGAATGCCCTCTGTTACCTAGCAGTAAATAGGTACCTGGGAGTTAGCCAGCTGTTATGGAGCTGCTTCTTGTGTGTGTGTGTGTGTGTGTGTGTGTGTGTGTGTGTGTGTGTGTGTGTGTGTGTGTGTGTGTGTGTGTGTGTGTGTGTGTGTGTGTGGAAAAAAAGTAGTTAGTAGCAGTTGATTGACAGTTGGGAGGCGGGCCGAAAGAGCAAAGCTCAACCCCCGCAAGCACAACTAGGTGAATACACACACACACACACACACACACACACACACACACACACACACACACACACACACACACACACACACACACACACACACAAACGCACTAACAATTCCCCTCCCATGTTGGAATCTGTGGAAATGAACGAGCAGATGTGCAGGCTTCTGAGGGCGCTGAAGGAGACCATATTGAATATTTCATACCCAAGACTCCTACTCAGCCTGTGACACAGTAGGGACTCCTCCCACATAACTTGTGACACAGTAGGGACTCGTCCAACATTTGAACAAATCATGACTCCACAATCAACTGGATTCTGATATTATATGAATTTTGCTCTGGTTGTGGTAAAGGAATATGTAGCCCGCCACAGAGCGGCCAGAAACACCACTCTTCCTTAACACAACTTGACACTGACAGATGCCTTACTCCTTCATAGCTCTGCAGGAAGGACCACTCTTGGCGCTGGCACTGACGGGTGCCATGCTCTCTTACCGAGATCAGCATCGTTGTTCTTTACGGCTTCGCTTTATGAGATCATATGGCCACCTCTCATCTCGTTATGTAATTTGGCAGAGGTGATTGTCAATAAATTCTGGGCTGACGGTTTTCTGCTCGTGAGGACAGATGTAAGGCGGTCTCCAGCTGTCCACGTGGCCATTAAGCACACATGTAAGAATGATTGCAGTTTTTTTTGTATCTGAAGGCACTTGTAAGACAGTCTCCATGTGTCCACATAGTCATTTAAGACACATGTAAGACTTACTGTAGGTATCCACATTGTCTCTGAAGGTACCCGTAAGACCCCCGAAAGAATGATGAAAGAATTTTACGATACCACAAACCTTCGAACATCAAACGTCCTTATGATAAGCTCTATCATAAGACCAGATCAACTTATACTAAACTTATGCTGCAATCATAAGTTTAGTGCTAGACTTAGTGCTTATACTAAACGTATGCAAATAATAAGTAGCTTTCATTCAGCTGAGATCTTGACTGACCTGGGAGATATTGAATGAGCCTGAAGAGTTTGACTGATCTAGGAGAGGTTACTGAGCTGAGAGTGATACTGAGCTGAGCTGTGGACATGTGTGATTGAATATGATCGAAAAGGTTAACACGAATATTCTCTACTGTTCTGAATTTCTTCGCTCAGGAGGTTAAAAAATCTATCTCCAAAATAATTTTTATAATGCCAGTGAATTTTTTTTTTTTAATATGAGTGCATTTTCCCTACTTCATTTAGCTAGAGATAGAGAGATAGATAAACTGGGAAATAGATATACAAATATTGATATATAATTTTTGTTTTTAATAAGAAGTTGATTTGGCAATGTTTATCTGATAAACTATTACATAACTCCATACTAGAGAAAGCTAATGCGTGTTTTAACTACTTTATTGTAACTTAAACATGTAAGAATACTAAACGAAGCTTGTCACGTATATGAAAAAAACTTTCATAAACCCATTAACATTTTCACCAGTGACACTGAATTAGGGGATCAAAGCAATCAAAAAGATGTCGTCCTTAAAAACGAAGGCTTCACCTGTCATTCATTCTTTTCCACAACTCGAATTCTTAAATTGAGTTCTTTTCATATATTTTTTTTATAAACTGGATAAAAACAAAATTAATTTTAATGTAGGACAATGAACTTCCAACGAATGTCATGACGGAATGTGGAATAATATTACTCTCCGGTGAAGGGAAGCCTTTTCCTTTATTGCGGATATAACGAGAAAAAACAATTACTTAGATGCAACGAGGAGAATAAATAGCTACATTGAAATTACATCGTTAATGTGAGGACCTCGGCAGGAGGACGCGTCCCCGAGGAGGATAATAACAACACTCGTTGAAATAAAAGCCATTGCGGGTACTGAAAGGTCCCTCGGTGCTCGGGGTGATTATATCCAAGAGCTGGGATTTTTCTTTTGGCTTGACTAGCGCAAAAATGTCCTGCTAATTATCAAGGCAGGAATCGTTGCTTGGGAAGAGGAATTGTTAACTTCAAACTATCAAGCTTGAAGTCGAGATTGATTAATTCATCATCGTCTGATGTTCCAGCATCATCATAAACAATAAATGTCAAGAGGTTCTATATTGATATCTCTGTAGAACCTCGGGTAAGTGATTCCTCACCCGCATAACCTCGTCGTAGGTTCCTGGATGATATGAAAGCTGCTTCAGCGCGGGAATAATGTAAGCGCTGCTCAGGTCACCTTGGAAACTGAAAGGCATGCGGCGCATTATCTTGGAAGATGGTGGTGGTGTCTGGTAGCACGACACGTTGGAAGTTTTAGTTCCTTGTCGCCGCCGGTAAGCACATCTCCCATTACTTACCCTCTTGCCTCTCTCGCCTCTTGCTGATGAGGTCATTATTCCCTCCACTCGTCAGCACAAGATTAGGAAAAGACAAAGTTCGCTAGCGATCTAAACTTAACGAAATATATGTTGCATGTTGTATTTTTAGTTGCGACTGTATTTTTAGTTTTTAATATTTATCTTAATAATTCCCTTCAGAAAAATGTATAAATTGTTAAGTCCCACAGGCACTCGCATATGTACAATGATATGTGCACACTCTAAAAGGAAATCTAAATTATCGATAAACTGAGAGATTTAGCAAGGCTTAAATAGGGACAAACAAGGGGGTTACATGTGGGAACTAAGTACTGAAATGATCCTCAGATATGTTGTTTAAAGGGCTCTTCAGTGTTTATGTAGTAAGGTAGTGGTTGAGGCAGGGTGCGTACATGGACTGTGGAGTGGTGGAGGCAGACTCCATACAAGGATTGTGTTGTAGTGGAGGCTGACTCCACGCTCGGATTCAGACGAGAAAATACCAGAGTTCAAAAGGTGAGGAAACCAATTCACCTGATTAACGATTGAGAGACTGGACCAAAGAGCTGAAGCTTATCCGCTTCAAACAAACAATTTGGTGAGTACAGCTAGGTGAGCACACACACATGCATGCAACGCCTGTATGAAATCCACACTATGTGAAATATACACAAATACATTGAAGAAAGTACGGAGATTCGCTACGAAACTGTTCTTAGAATGTTGTCATCTAAACTATGGGAATAGGCTTAAAGCTGAAACTCTAACTACAGGAGGATTAAAATAAAGGATGAGATATGATTATTAAATATAAAATACTGAGAGGCCTAAGTAAAGCAAACAAAGATAGACATATTAATAATGAAAGGGAAACAAAACGACAGACCAGAGGTGGACACCAGAAGCTGGGGTTAGAGGGAAGGTGAACAGAACGAGAAGCTGAAGTTCGCTTCATGCAGGACGGCGTTCAATCCCCGACCGTCCAAGTGGTTGGGCAAAATTCCTTTCCCCCGTTCCATCCCAAATCCTTATCCTGATCCTTTCTAAGTGCTATATAGTTGTAATGGCTTGTCGCTTTCCTGTGATAGTTTCTTCCTTCTATACAACGTTTCAAATATAAATATGATAGAGACCAGTAGACTCAGGAATCTATACACCAGTTGATTTACAGTTGAGAGGCAGAGCCAGAGCTCAACCCCCGCAAGCACAACTAGATGAGTACACACACACACTCACTTATATTTAGAATATCTCTGGGTTAACCGTAATTTAGGTTCACTTGGACATAATTGCAGGGCGATTCTTGATGCACCATTGCAGAAAGACTGCTATTGATGTCGTAAGTCTTCCTGGTTTACGACATCAAATTTCATTCAATTAATGTGTAAATATACACACGTCAAGGCATTGTTTACCGTGACTGTATACACTTGTCTCGCTGTTCTGAAGCTGACGTGACCAAGCAATTATAAAATTGTTTGAATATTCTTCATCAGCGCCAATTACTGAAACTGACTTGGCAAAAGTAAAGTTAGCGTCTGCAAATTCCCTTTCTTAAGGTTGTATTTATTGTAATTACATGTGTGTATATATTTTTCAGCTATAGTCGAGTTGTAATTTGCTCTATATTTCTCCCGGTAGACAGCTGTTGGACTGGCTTATTAACTGACTGACTGGATGATTTAACCGTCTCTGTGTTGGATTATCTGTCTGTATGTCTATCTATTGATGTTTGAAATATATGCCTGCAACATAATAAAAATAAGGAATTATTTTCAGACAAAATCCTAAACGGACCACACAGACGAGTTATGGTTAACCTTAAATGTAAAAAAATTATACCGCTTTCCACAAGCTAGAAGACTTTCAGACATTCCCAAGATCAGTAAGAAGGAGTCTGATTTTATATAAATAACTTTATACAAATTAGGTCAGTTGCCTCGGATATTTTTAGCTTCTTCTAAGGCCAAACTACTTCCATTTTGATCCTTGGTAAATTGTGAGAACAACAAACACTATAATGTCACCTGTTCTTATTATATTAAACACGTCACGTCAGGCAACAACGAAAGTGACGTCAGAATTCGTTTGTACACCTCAATTTTCTCTCGCAAAGAAAGATTTTTTTTTACACATAATACGTTACTTATAACTTCAATACTAATTACACCTTAAACTAAATAACAAACATTCTAGAAGTTGCTTATAACAGAAAGGGCTTGTGTACGACTCTTATAAAGTCACGGTATTGAATGTTAGTTTGTTAATATTAAAATTTTTACTTAAATTATTACAATGAAGAACCCCACCAAAGGGCCACTCGCCACCGATCCTGCCACCACGAACCATTCTCGCTCGTCTCTTTGCCATCCACCTCCCAGAAGTCATCTGGGCTTGACATTTTCAGCTCGCTCATTAGGGAATTATACGCATCGTCTGCCTTGCGCAAATACGGAATTTCACGTAAATAGAGCTCGCACATTTTTATTTGCTTTAATGCCGTGAAATTTTGCGGCCTTTTGGTTGGGCCTGTTATGAACTGTGCTTGTTATAGATGCGGAAGCTGCTGATGCGGATGCTGCTGTTGTTGCTACTGCTGTCGATGCTGTAGTTTGCAATCTGCAGATTACAACCTGGGATACATCTATTGTAATGTGAAAGTTCACAAACAAGATAACCCACTGAGACCAATTACTAGCCAAATCCCTCGGTCAATATACAACGTTGTAAGCAATTCCATACTCTTCTGATGCCTTATCGCCCTAGAACTTACAGCTTGAGATCGGTAGCCGACTTCTTCGACATAATGAAGGCCAAAAAATCTGAGTCATAATAGCCTTACTTGACATTGAATCATTATTACCAATGTCTCTGTAGACAATACAATCTACCTAATTACGGACAAAGTTTATCGAGACCATACGACACCAAAAGTGGTTATCCCAGAGACCGTCCTTCAAAGCCTTTTGGTGACATGCACAAAGATATCCCACTTTCACCACCCCTGGAGAGATATGTAGACACAAATCGACGGCGTAGCAGTGGGTTCTCCAAAGGTGTCCTGTTCGCTAATTTCTATAAGAGCTCCTTTGAGGAGAGGATATTCAGGACAATGAGCAGACCCCAGATCTATTGTAGGTATATTGATGGCATTTTCATCAGTGTCAAGGACCAACAAGAGTTGGAAAAAAATTAAGCGATCGCTTACCGAATTCTCATTACTATAATATACACGTGAATTTCGTGCACTCCGTTTCCTCGACTTTTTACTTTTTTACTTGACCTCGAACGTACTAGAAAAAATATATATTAAATTATTGTTCTTCTCGCGGCATCGATATGCATGCGTTAGAGGTCTTGTGACATTCACAAAATTTATATATAATTTCTTAACACCAAAAATACGTCCTGTGATTATACATTTTTTAACGAGGAACTTCCTAACGCTACAGAGGTTTTCTCTAAAACATTAGAATTTGCATAGAACACGCATCTCATTATTTAAACAATGAAAATATTGTTAATGTTCCATATTACACGATACGAATTTAAGTCTGTATAAAAAAAGCTTCACGATATAAGGAGTAGAGTTATTTTGCCGCGTCAGAGGAGTAAAAAGGAGTAAGAAACCTTAACGCGTGTATTACCGTGGAAAAAAAAACTTTAGTTTCCTTATGCAACTCATCCTCCTAACAGCTCGTCGCATTTTGACGTATACTTGACCCAAGGCCAATAACTGTCGTACAAGAAAATAGCAAAGGCTCTCGAAATCGACATAAAGTTACGTTGTTCGTTCGTGGGTCTTCTGGTAGGTAAAAGGATGACACTTCAGTACGCGAGTTTCTTGGCGTTGGGAACGATCGCGAGAACAGGCTGCCCTATGATCAATGAAAAGGGTTTCGAAATGTCTCCAAAACGGCTGTTTTGAAGAACAACTGTTTTGGAGAACTGCGAAACATTTGTAATATATAAAACGAATGTAAGACAAAGAAAAATTTCGTAGAAATAGAAGGAAATGACACGTACCTGAAAATTTGATGATTTTTGTCCCTCGATGAGCTGTGAATAACACGTACCTGTAAAGGCATGAACACGTATTATTCATATGCTTAATACGCCTATGCAATGGTTAATCCTCAAAAACAAGAGCCATATGAATAATCAAATTGTAATTATATTTATTTAATCTATTATTTATTCTATTAAATATTAAGCAGCGCAGGTGAAGGTGTTACTTAAATACAGAGGTATTGCTTACCTTAGAATCGAAGGCCGAGAGGGCGTTGTGTTACCTCGCTTAGCGAGGCGAGACAGTAAACAAGGGTGTATTATTGCCACAGCAGAAATGACTTATTTCAACTGGGATTTCCGACGAAACACTGAACTATCCCGAGTAAATATTAATCACGTACAGAAGTTTTAGCATTCTGTGCCCAAGTTTTAGTTTATAAACACAACACAATTAAGCATCTTGTTCAACAAGAACGAATAATTAAAGTATCCGCACACTGTTAAGTAAACTAGTAGTAACGCGTTATACACTTAAGTCCTGTAACTTAAGTTCCTGTAACTCACAGAGTTCAAACGCTTTTATCGTGCGTTTCTTATCCGGAAGTAACCGAAAGCATTTTCCAATCACACACACACCGCACAGCACCTCCGTCACTATCCTTTGATAATACGTTAATGATTTGGCCAGCGAAAGGGAAAGTTTAAGATTGTCTCGCTTCCGAGTTTAGAAAGAACCCGCTCATAAACCTACTTGAAGCTAAGTAATGTCTCATTACAGCTCGTCCTCAAAACACTGACAATATTTAAATGCTTCACCCAAATACTATAAATGTAAATAATTTGGCCCGTTCTCATCAACAAAGGCCAAATGCTCGTTAATCCAGCCGCCTAACTCCCTCTTTAGGAATGAAATACTGTTTACACACGACTCACAACTGATGACGTATGCATTTACCTTCCTTCACGTCCTCTGCTTGAATCGTACCTCCATTAATGTTTCACCCACATACTGCAAATGCCAATATTGTCAACGTAACTCAACTCAACCTAGGCTAAACATCTACAAAATTATCCTTAAAATAATATTTATAATTATTTGGAAAAATACCTATTTTGAACGCCACGCCGTAAACTGCAATGTGTGAATGGGGCTTAGAGGACGGCTGTAGCCTAAGGACGTGATGAAGGTAATTCGGAGGAAACACCACTTCGCTGTGAGTGAGTTTACGAGCGAGTTCATTCGAAACTCGAAATTAACACACTTCCAACCCTCTATGAAAGCAACGTAGGTGAGCATGACACACGAGGAACGAGATAAAGAAATGAAAGGCACAATTATCTGGAGAAAGTGCTAAGACAGTTTGACAATCTAACAAGCTGTTATTTACGTTGACATGAGGTACGCCGTCGCTAGGGCAGCTCGTCCAGAGTAGTCAGACTGAGGCCACGTCACTGGTTACAACACTATGAGGCCACAACTTCGTATTACGAAACAGTTGCTCGGTCCCTACACTTTTTCCATTGCTTTTTAAATGTTTCCATCACGCTTATCATACTAACACTACCAGGGACCGTCACAAACCATATTAAATGTTTAAATATTCCAACCCGCTGCCGTAGAGGGTTGGAAGTGTGTTAATTTCGAGTTTCGAATGAACTCGCTCGTAAACTCACTCACAGCGAAGTGGTGTTTCCTCCGAATTACCTTCATCACGTCCTTAGGCTACAGCCGTCCTCTAAGCCCCATTCACACATTGCAGTTTACGGCGTGGCGTTCAAAATAGGTATTTTTCCAAATAATTATAAATATGATTTTAAGGATAATTTTGTAGATGTTTAGCCTAGGTTGAGTTGAGTTACGGTGACAATATTGGCATTTGCAGTATGTGGGTGAAACATTAATGGAGGTACGATTCAAGCAGAAGACGTGAACGAAGGTAAATGCATACGTCATCAGTTGTGAGTCGTGTGTAAACAGTATTTCATTCCTAAAGAGGGAGTTCGGCGGCTGGATTAACGAGCATTTGGGCTTTGTTGATGAGAACGGGCCAAATTATTTACATTTATAGTATTTGGGTGAAGCATTTAAATATGGTTAGTATTTTGAGGATGAGCTGTAATGAGACATTACTTGGCTTCAAGTAGGTTTATGAGCGGGTTCTTTCTAAACTCGGAAGCGAGACAATCTAAAACTTTCACTTTTGCTGGCCAAATCATTAACGTATTATCAAAGGATAGTGACGGAGGTGCTATGCGGTGTGTGTGTGTGTGATTGGAAAATGCTTGCTGTTACTTCCGGATAAGAAACGCAAGATAAAAGCGTTTGAACTCTGTGAGTTACAGGAACTTAAGTTACAATGAGTTACAGGACTTAAGTGTATAACGCGTTATTACTAGTTTATTTAACAGTGTGCGGATACTTTAATTATTCGTTCTTGTCGAACAAGATACTTAAAATGCATTGTGTTTATAAACTAAAACTTGGGCATAGAATGCTAAAACTTCTGTACGTGATTAATATTTACTCGGGATAGTTCAGTGTTTCGTCGGAAATCCCAGTTGAAATAAGTCATTTCTGCTGTGGCAATAATACACCCTTGTTTACTGTCTCGCCTCGCTAAGCGAGGTAATACAACGCCCTCTCGGCCTTCGATTCTAAGGTAAGCAATACCTCTGTCCTTAAGTAACATCTTCACCTGCGCTGCTTAATATTTGATAGAATAAATAATAGATTAAATAATAAATATAATTACAATTTGATTATTCATATGGCTCTTGTTTATGAGGATTAACCATTGCATAGGCGTATTAAGCATATGAATAATACGTGTTCATGCCTTTACAGGTACGTGTTATTCACAGCTCATCGAGGGACAAAAATCATCAAATTTTCAGGTACGTGTCATTTCCTTCTATTTCTACGAAATTTTTCTTTGTCTTACATTCGTTTTATATATTACAAATGTTTCGCAGTTCTCCAAAACAGTTGTTCTTCAAAACATCCGTTTTGGAGAAATTTCGAAACCCTTTTCATTGATCATAGGGCAGCCTGTTCTCGCGATCGTTCCCAACGCCAAGAAACTCACGTACTGAAGTGTCATCCTTTTACCTACCAGAAGACCCACGAACGAACAACGTAACTTTATGTCGATTTCGAGAGCCTTTGCTATTTTCTTGTACGACAGTTATTGGCCTTGGGTCAAGTATACGTCAAAATGCGACGAGCTGTTAGGAGGATGAGTTGCATAAGGAAACTAAAGTTTTTTTTTTCCACGGTAATACACGCGTTAAGGTTTCTTACTCCTTTTTACTCCTCTGACGCGGCAAAATAACTCTACTCATTATATCGTGAAGCTTTTTTTATACAGACTTGAATTCGTATCGTGTAATATGGAACATTAACAATATTTTCATTGTTTAAATAATGAGATGCGTGTTCTATGCAAATTCTAATGTTTTAGAGAAAACCTCTGTAGCGTTAGGAAGTTCCTCGTTAAAAAATGTATAATCACAGGACGTATTTTTGGTGCCAAGAAATTACGTACAATATTTGTGTCTGTCACAAGACCTCTAACGCATGCATATCGATGCCGCGAAAAGAACAATAATTTAATATATTTTTTTCTTGTACGGTGAGAGTAACAAAGCAATAATAAAGGGCACAATGTTTAAGCGATGAGAACGCTTATAAATTTTCGTGGTTTTCCTCTATTTTGTATTTAGGATAATTGGTGTTGTGTTCGGCACTTTTCTTTCCAAGCGTCGAGTCATAGTGAGTGTTGTCAATTTCCAATCCTAGAACAGTCAAGGAGGCCCTCCAATATAAAAACACTATTGTCCAGGCTTCTGTTGTTGCAGTATTTTTCAAATATTTTGTTGTTTTTTCAGGATATCCCTAACCATGATCTGATTATGTGTAGAGACTATATGTTCCTTGATAGAGCCTTGATGTTTGTGCACTGTTAGGTACCATGAAAGGGATGATGTCTTGACTATATATATTGAGTTCATTTGGAGTTTGTGAAGGCATAGACGGCATTCGTCTCTTTCAATTCAATTGTACCTATTTGGTGTCAGGAGAGTATTTCATGAGCAAGTTGGAAGTCTTCTTGCTCTTATAGTGCATAATTAGGTCAGTCTTCTGGTTGTTATTGGTAGGGGTCACATTTCTATCAAAAATGTTTTTCAGTATTCTCTCTTCCGTTTTGTGGGCCGTGGAGAAGAAGTTCCTGTAGAATATTTTAATAGTAGTGCCCAATAATGTACCGTTGACTGTAGTATCTGAAGTCGCATGGCAGGTCACCTTCCTTTTGATGAAGGAAGGTGAACTGCCTTGTCTTTGATATATCCGTTAGAGTACCCATTATTGATCAGGATCTGTTTCATTCTACAAGAGTTTCACGTCAACCTGCTTCCAAATGGAGCTGTGTGTGAGGGTACGGTTGACATAGGCATTGACAACACTCTGCTTGTACCTATTAAGGCACTTAATAGGTTTCCTTAGTGTAGATTGCAGTGTGAAAAGCCACCATTCCTTTCCGAGACTCTTATATCTAGGAAAAGTAACCTGCGACCTAACCTAATAAAAAGTAACCTTTCAATCTCGTAAGTAAATATTAGCACTTAACTTTGCTAGAATGCATCCTTAAGATGACGCAAGTACTAAGTTTCAGGTACCTGCAGGAATATTTCGTCTATGTATCTGCAGTATACACTCAGATTTTGGCCCATGTCAACAAGGACGTTCAACAAGCGATCGAGCATGACCGTCAGTTTATCAACTGGGGTACCTTAGCTAGTCTTAATAAGGAAGGATTCCAGAGGCACAGGTGAATGAAAAGTTATTATCCACGTTTATTGCGATTGACAATTTATATGACTCGGACGTGGATCATCTAATTTCTCCGTGCTATAGTGGGAGCCCAGGGAGGGCTTAACGTTCCAACTGGGCAGCAAGGGATGCCTCTGGAATCCTGCTTTATTGTTGCTAGTTCAGTAGCGCTGTTGATAAAGGAACCGTCGCTCGTGCTGGGGGTCTGTGGTTCGAGGATCCTAGTGCCTACATGAATATATTTGTGTGTGTATTCTTTATTATTTCGGTTCAGTGAATCGGTGTATTCTTTATGATTGTATTCGGTGTATGAATTTGTGTATTCTTTATGATTGTATTCGGTGTATGAATTTGTGTATTCTTTATTATTTCGGTTCAGTGGTTCAGTGATTTCGGTTCAGTGATATTCAGTGAGCATTCACTTGCTCCTAGATAATATTTTAGCCCTACTTTCCAAGCACTAATCAGTTATCCTGTTTTCCTTGTTAAGAAAATTTCTGCATTATATACATACGCCATCTATCTGCGTTGATTGCTAATTCAACCCGTCCTCCTAAAACGACAGTACTTATAGTAAGTATTTAGTCGTAGGTACCAATATGTTTGAGATGGACCACCAAAAGAATACATTTTCCATTATTGAATTTGGACAAACCAGCAACTATTTTTAACCGTAATATAAATATAAGACCTGACCCATTCTAACTTAACCTAAATCTAACCACACCTAACCTACCGTGCAAACCAAAGATGATCCTCTTTAGATAGAAACGCACGTGGTTTCAGAAGCTTTAACGTTTATAGGCCTAATATAGTACATATATGTGCTATTCTAAGCCTAGGAATATTTAAGATTGGTCTTAGCTTTATATACCCATAAAATTAAGTGCGTAAAAAGTGATTTACGTGTGGTCCGTCTCTATATATATTGGTACTTGCCACCAAATAGTTACTACAAGTACTATCATTTCAGGAGGATGAATTGAGATAATAACTTAGTTACACACAGGGTTTAATTACATCAAGTTAGTGGACCCTAGACTTTGTGGCAGCTAGTAGGTTAGGTCGTTAGATCATGGGTTTCCACTATTTTCACCAGTGTCTCCCCTCTCTCTTTATCCTTCCCTTTTTATCTCTCCCTCTCTCTTTCTCTTCCTCTCTCTCTTTTTGTCATATGATATATAGTTCTCAACACCACTGAAGAGTGGCTACAAGAGTCCGGGTCCAACTTAGTCACCCACCACAGAGAGGTAAGAGAAACTTCGTCTCCAAAACTTAAACTTAATTCATCCAAAAATTTACTCCAGCGGAATGAGAGAAGTTATTCGCACAAACTTTGTTTTAAGTTTTTGAATTCACTTACTCTCTCTTTGTCCTACTTTTTAGGGGGATTTTATGATATATATATATATATATATATATATATATATATATATATATATATATATATATATAATATAAATATATTATATATATATTATAATATATATATATATATATATATATAATATAAATATATTATATATATTATAATATATATATATATATATATATATATATATATATATATATATATATATATATATATATATATATATATATATATATATATATGAACTCTGGTGGGACTGCCTGAAATGACCCCGCCAGAGTTGCCTTACGTTCCTTCTCTTTTAGGCTAACCCAGTAGTGCAGTTGATAGAGCGACTGTCTCTTATTCCGGAGGTCGGATGTTTGAGGCTCCTAATGCTCTAGGTACATATATATTTATATATTAATTTCATTCACTGGGGCCATAGGAGCCTCGAAGCCCATACCACCAGAGCAGTAGTTCGTATCTCTAACCACTGCGCTACTGAACACCCACAATAAAGGACAGTCTCAAAGATACGCAACTGGTATCCATTTAAGACTTCAGGTCACCCCTAGGGTGCCACTTGAGCACGGAGGTGTTAGGTGATCCACGCCCCAGTCATATAAATTGCTAACTTTAATAATCGTGGACAATAACGTTTCATTCACTCGGGCCACTACTTGGTCTGGATAGTAGAGCGACGGTCTCGCTTCTTGCTGGTCGGCGTTCAATACCAGACCGTCCAAGTGAGTGGGCACCATTCCATCCTCCCGTCCCATCCCAAATCATAGTCCTGACCCCCTTTCGAGTGTTATATAGTCGTAATAGCTTGGTGCTTTCCCCTGATAATTTCCTCCCACCCTTTTGGCTATAGGAACCTCGAACCACAAACCATTATTAACCCATGGCGGTAGCTACGGGCTACTGCTCTTTATACCAAAATAGCCACATTAATCTACCTTAACCAACAAAAGCAACCTTTACCATGCGATTGCATCTGCGATAATCAATCTCCCTTCCCACTTGTGGGTCCTCACTGCCTTAACACCTCCTCGTCGTGTAAACAAACAATATCGGCCAGAAAGAATCCCTCGGAACCTGATCAGGTCAGGCAGTCTCACCAGAGACGATTACACCTTGAGGTAAGTGCCATGCTGCTGTTTGCCTGATGTGGCCAAGACTGACTCTTCAATGGTAAGCGAGAGGCAGCTGTATGGCACTGGTGACCTTGCGTGTGGTAGTTTCCTTATCCCTTCTGTCGTAGAGAGAATTATGCTTCTTTGACATCGTTTAATAGACGTTCGAATCTCTTCTCATGTGTATTCCTTTCACAAAGACGTAATTTGATATATACTGGAGGTTACATATTGCTTGATTCTATCAAGAAGATTTTTAGAACTATTATTGGGGGAATTTTTATTTAATTAAGTAGTTATTTTATACAAGCCAGAGAGCACAAAATACAACCAAAATTAAGGGTTTTATTTCTGGTCGCTGTAGCAAATTTTTGTTCACCTATAAACTGACTTTAGATTTCCTGGAAATATTTTAATTATGTAAAGATGTATAAACTTACGTGATGAGATTGATAAGTAATATTACTGAAAACAGTGTACATCAAACAAGCTGAACTGTATCGTTTGAATGATATAAAACAGTGATATCTGTGGACAAAGACAGGGACACACACACATACTAGAACATTACATCTTACACTGAGTGGAAACTTTATAGTATAAAGAGACTGATTTAATTTTAGAATTGCAGTAAATGGCATAAAATTTTATTAAGTGTTCAACCGTCTGACATATGATTGTATTGCAAGTGTTCAACCGTCTAAAGTTGTATCTATAATTCGGATCTTGTGGTAAAAGGAAATATGTAATGAAAGTATGAGCTATGTAATATAAAATAAACAACAACACTTCTATTGCCCTGTAATATCCAATATTGAAAGTTCAGTTATCACTAATTTAACTTGCCACTAATGTGTAATAAGATGGTCTCATTCATAAGTGTAAGAAGTGTTCAGTTACGAATTATCATTAAACGAAATAGTTATTTTCTGGGCAACCCTATACCTCGTTTGAATCAAGATGAAGTGTAAAATTTTTGGAAGGATCGCCTAAGGGGCGTAGCAGTATAAAGACAGAACGGAAGAGAACTTTCGAAAGAAAGCGCCAAGCCATTACGACTATAGAACACTTGGAAGGGGGTCAGGATAAGGATTTGGGATTAGGCGGGGGAAAGGAGTGGTGCCCAAGCACTTGGACAGTCGGGGATTGAGCGTCGACCTGCATGAAGCGAGACCTTCGCTTTACCGTCCAGCCCAAGTGGTTGGGCTTTCTTTTTATATACCTATTGGGTGTTTCTGCCCTCGTCTATTTTACTTAATACAGTCAGAGCTGCCGTTAACAAATTTGAAGGTGCCTTTAAAAGATTCATAACTGTTTCAAAGGCCACCTTCAACACCTCCATAGTTGCCTTCCAAACCACCAAAGGAACTTTAGAGTTACATTTAGCATCATTAGAGCTTACTTTATGCAACATGACCAGAGCTTCCTTCGTACCTTTCTCGTAACTCGGTTATCTTGCTATATTCTATAAATTCGTATTTCTGACTTACTGGGGAAACGATGTCGGGGTATAAATTTTATGTTCTCAACACTCAGAATCTTCCGAGTAATAAACGGTGCTTCATAGCCTTCCCGGCTTGGTGCCTTCTTTGATAATTACTTACTTCCGAGAAATAAAGTGACGGCAAAAAGTAATCTGAGTAATAAATACAGTGTCGTCTCATTTCTTGCAGGTCGGGGTTTGATCGAGGATCTGTCTAAGTAGGAGGGCACCTGCGTCCAGTCTCAGTTCCTTGATTTCCTAGGAAGTCAAGGAACTTTCATATGCTATATAGCCTTTTCCATGTGAATATATATAGCCCTATATAGCCCTAACTACATAGTCGTACTGCCTTGTCCTCTTAATTATCTTACTTCAGTCCTTTCTCTGGGATCCTGCACGTTAGTTTGTATATGCATGTTTGTGTGCTTAAGTGTGCGTGCGTGTCCGTGCGAGAGTAGTGTCGTTACATGTACGTGTTTATGTATCGTTAGTGCGAGTCTAGAGAGAAAGAGTTAAATTTGTTGAAATTGTCCATGTCATGCTCATTATCTAAACAAAAAAAATCATGAATGATAATTATATTACCTGGATTAATCGTTAGTTTGAAATTTGATTGGCACGATGTTCTTCGTTTTTAAATTATTCAATCCTGCTGGGAGGCAAGCTAAACTTTAACAGTCGATGCTTCAAGAGGCAGTTTTTGGCATCAAGCTAATCCTTCACAGTCGGTAATACAAGAGAAAAGTCTCGCTATTGTCTGGCTGTAATGTAATTAGAGATGCCTACATACATTGCCCTTCATATTAGTGGAAGACATAAGGAATACCCGGCACTCAAAGAGCTTCAGTGTGTTTGAGGGAGTACATATCGTGCTTCCTGAAGAGTATCCAATTTAGTCCCATCATAGCTCTGATGAGAAGGGGGCGAGAAGGTATCCAGCACCCATATTTTTGGCTGGAACCGTTTTCCGTCCAATTAAGGAAGATTTAGGGTAAAATGACGATGTATATATTGCGCAGGAGGATGAGGTCTTAAAGCGTTGGTGCCTGTTTGAGAGAGGAGCGAGAGTTGTGCTTTCTGCTCTACTGGTTTGTTGAGAAAACTTTGTTCTGTGGTATAGATAGGCTTAAACTTGAAGCTCCTATGGAAATGAATACAATGATAAGAAATAGAACTATATTAAACACTTTGGATTTCTAGATATTTTCGGCATGATATCGTGTTAAGATCACGGCGTTGCCCGGATCTGTCAGTCTTGCTCTCTGGGATGGTATGTTCAGAGGAAAAAACGTAATCACGTAATATTTAAATACCCTTCCCACCATCCCGACCCCTCCCCTAGTCTTTGCCCCCTTTCCCAAACTCTCCTCTCCTCGTCCCCCTCACCATTACCCTCCTCCTTAGCATGTGTGCGTGTGTATATATATATAATATATATTCATATTTATATATACATATAGGACAATATAAAACACCAGATGGGTACCACCTCTGGTGCAATTGTGGGGACCCATAGTCTCGGTGAAGGAAATAAGGAGCATTCAGTGAAAACCTTGTTGTTTATTGCCTGTCCCTACCTCCTAATCACAATCGACTTGAGAATGGTCCAGGACGGACCGAAACGTCGTCGTCCCTTCAACTTCTAGTGTGTGGTCTGGTCAACAACCTTGTTGTTTTACATTAATTGCATACAAATATTTGCTTCTCCTGTCATCTCTTTTTTTACATTTTATAATATATGCTTGCACTTGCATTGTATAGATGATGCAGACGACGAGTCACAGTAACGTGGAAGCAGATATGATGACCAAACCACACTTCAGAAAGAGAAGAAAAGACGACGTTTCTTCACTTAACACTACAAGTGATGGTTGCTCTTACCTGGTACAGGTGATGGTTGCTCTTACCTGGGACAAGTGATGCTTGCTCTTACCTGGTACAAGTGATGGTTGCTCTTACCTGGTACAGGTGATGGTTGCTCTTACCTGGGACAAGTGATGCTTGCTCTTACCTGGTACAAGTGATGGTTGCTCTTACCTGGTACAGGTGATGGTTGCTCTTACCTGGGACAAGTGATGCTTGCTCTTACCTGGTACAAGTGATGGTTGCTCTTACCTGGTACAGGTGATGCTTGCTCTTACCTGGTACAGGTGATGGTTGCTCTTACCTTGCACATGTGATGCTTGCATTTAGATAGCAAAACTATCTGTTTTTACGACAAATAAAAATAATTAAGTCAACCAAAAACTTTATTTACACATGATTTGAATTACACATAAATTTATAATTGAGTTAATTTACACAAATTTCAGTGCATTATCTGATATGACATTTTCATAATAATAACATAAAACGTGATTATAATCATTACGGTTTAATTTAAATTTATATATTAATTTAAAAGCTAAATTTAATCACTGATTGTTTAAAATTATTACAGTAGCGGCTTGTGAACAGGTTTACAGCCATTGAGAAACTCACAGGTTTTGATTTACCCGGAGACCTTTAATGGAAAACACATTGCATAAAATTATTATTATGAAGACTATTTGAAGGATAGTTAATATAAGCTAGTAAAATATATACGCAAATGACATCGGCATTTCGGACAGAGAGGTTTCCTCCTGAGGTTTCTGTATTTTCCCTCACAATTACATCTCTCTCTCTCTCCTCTGTTCATTACATCTCTCTCTTTGCCATTTATTAAATCTCTCTTCTCCCTTATCATTGCATTTTGTTCTCTATCGCTCCTTCTCATTACATCTCTCTTCTTTTCTTATTCATTTTTCTCTTCTTTCCCCTGTGCTAAAAACCCCGCATATCGATTTCAGTTACCTTCAGAGCAATAAAATCAAATTATTTTAAGTCTGGCCACACAGTGAAAGTGCCAACAATTTACCGCAAAATACAATGGGGGGAGGGGGGGGGACTGTTGTTTTCTTTTGTAATTCCGCCAAGACAGACTCCTTGCTACGATTCTGAAATCGGCAACTTGCTAGCAAAATAATATTGTTTTTGGTAAATTTCTTTCATCTTAACCCTTTAGGTCATGCTTTTTCTCTCTATTCAACATTAATTAGTTTCACATCATCTTGACGTTGTGATCGATAGTGCCCAAATTTCTCTTCATTAGATATTTAGATATGCTAAAGATTCAGGTTCGATGTGATGTCTACCTCATAGTTTGTGTTCCCTGACTCGTCCCTTTTAGTGTAAGTGGATATTTGCTCACGGCAACTAGACAACACCTTTATTGCTTACCAAAACAGTTATGAAGGATTATATTTAAGCAAGGTTATTAATATAATATTATGTCAGTCTTCCAATACAATCATAACAAGTTCGAATCTTTGTTAAGGGCGAACGGGATAATATCAGCCTGATGTCCAAGCGGATGGGCAATTCGTTCTATATCCCATTTTCTTGTCCTCTTTTCCCTTTCAAGAGATACAATCATTCAGGCAAACAGCTTTCTTCTGATAATTATCTTCCCTTACCTTCGATCGTGTTTGGCTACATAAAATTTTACTAGTGTATTCAGAACCCTACGGCCTTTTAAAATACAAAACGGACCGCATTCTCTCAGTGCAGTCAGAACTCTTCAGTCTTGTAAAATGCAGAACACACCACATAGATTTCTCTCAAATCTTAGCAGAGTAGGTCAATCCAGTGGGAAGAATAGTATTCCACTTTAAGTGGCATTACTCTCAGAGTGAACAGAAAGAAAAGCATTTGCGCCGAGGGGTCGAGTTTATTGGTCATCAATATCTTAAGTCGTTGAGCTGACCCCAAATTCAAGGGCCATAAACCGAAAATGACCCTGCCAAGATGGAATGAATTCTTGTCACAGCTCTTGGAAACCTTTACCTATTTATACATTTTTTAATTTTTCTCACATTATAAGTAAATACTGAGTAACTAATATATATATATATATATATATATATATATATATATATATATATATATATATATATATATATATATATATATATATATATATATATATATATATAAACCTAGAAGGGGTACCACCTCTGGTGCAAGTGTAGGGACCCATAGCCTCGGAGAAGAAAATAAAGAGTACTCAGAGAAGACCTTGTAGATGCTCACTGAACACTTTGACATTTTATTCTCCTACCACCCCTATTCTATTGGTATGTGTGAATATTTATCCGACTTTATTTGAAAATGTCATTACACAAAAAGGGTTACAACATTGGTTACATATATAATATATAAATAAATAAATAAATATATATAATATATAAAGCATGGAAAAAAATTTGCTTGAGTGCACTATTATTTTGTTTTTGAATTAGAGTACACTGCAAAACAAAAATTTCCAGGTGCATTAACAGATCATCGATGATAATATTTCGATAACTATGTAGATAAACATAATTGAATTGAACTAAAGAGAATGAGAGGAAGATAGGAAGAGATAAAACATAAAGCTTTTTAACACACAACTTGCTGCAACTTTATCTTATACTTAAAACGATCAATAGTTAATGTTAAAAAAAGCTTATTTCTATTTAAATAACTAATACCATTTTCACTACGTCGGTTTTCAGTGCCAGAGTTCAGAGGAATAAATGTACGATAACAACATCTGGCTATTAATTTACATTTAGTTTGAACAGGAATAGCATGAAAACTACTTAACAATAGCTTTCCTTTTCTTGGTCATCTAACCAATAGACTTCATTTCAAATACAATATGATGGATGAAAACTCTATATTACCATCAGTCTGTAGATGGAAAACTAGTTTATACTGTCAAATATTGATAATACAGATATTAATCTCAGTCTTATGAAAAATAGACACACATTCATTCTCTACCATAATCGATTCAACATGTTCTCAATCGTTGTGTCAGTTTTAATTGGTTTATGCTGCACCTCACAATTACAATGGCCAGCGGATCGTTGTATGAGGGGGTCTGGCCTTCGAGTCAGGGTACAGAAACATATCAGCGTGTATTTTTAATGTCCCAACATCATTATACTCGCATGATTCATTATTCTCTTATATTCACATACCTCATTATTCTCACATCTCTCATTAAACTCTGCAGAGTGCCCTAAATCTAAGCCGAGACAACAAAAAAACACAACCATGGATGTCAACGAAAGCCTTTACATATATGTTAGCACTATTTACTCCGTGTTGATGACTTCGTGTTCAGTCTTATCTTCTGTTTCACCAGATGTTTGAAGACATATATGTATCTGGGATTGTCTTTGGTTTGGTGCTGGACTTCAATATAATTTACTTCTGGAAGATTATTAGAGCCACCAAAATAGCTTACTGATTAACCAGCATGTATTCTTTCGTCATATATTTAGTATTTAGAGGTGTAGTTCAACTCTCAGAGTATATACACAGAGAAGTATGGTACAAATATCAGTGCATATTCATACTTTGACAGATTTATATAAGAAATTGTATTATTCTTGTCGTTACCCTTCCATTTAATCTGTTATTTTAGCTTATTGTGGTTTCTAAATAGACCTAAAATATGGAAATCCAATCTTCTCCTCGCTCCTGTATAGTTTACAGTACCAGTCTAGTAAAATTATGAAATAATTTTGTATCAACGTGAAATGCCAAAATTTAAGAAGAGCATCATGACCTCCTCTTCTTAAGGATGTCACTGAACTTTGCTGCGGGCAAATATGCGTGTCAAAAGCTATGAATATTAAGAGCGTGAATTCATACCAGGATGATGTATATATATTGACTCATGAATATTATTTGCTTTATTATTGCATTACGTAAGAAAGTGACGTTTTAACAAATTATTTCTAGCATATTTTGTGTTTGCTTACACCATGTATTAATTAACAGAAAGTGTGAAGATTTGACGAGTCAGTTTTATCATATTTTTGTCTGCTTAAGCCATGAGGGATTATTAATCAGTATGATATATTGAGAAATTGTTGATATATTCTTGCCGCTTAATCTAGAAAGCATTAATTAACATGGCTCCATGATAATGTTACGCAATTTGGAAACTTAATTTGGTGGAAATAATGTTTTATTTGTCTTTGTTCGTCAATGTCATTTAAGTAATTGTTATTTACATCATTGCTTAGAACTTTCAAAATATTAAAACCAGTAGGTATTGGATCCCAAGAACGAGCAAGAAACTTGGTCGATCGTGACCTTTTCAACATTCTGGAATCATGTGGTCTGGAAACCAGAGGAATGTTTTCCCAGTTAGTGTCGTCTTAAAAAAATGGAGTAAGTGTCCTACTCAAGTAATGGACCTTTTACACACTTTAGTTTAAATGAGTCTTCATTTGTCCACAGGATTTTTAATTTATAAACCAGCCATATATTCCGGATATTTTCCGGATAGTCTTTATTATACCATCGTATCTCGGAAGGTCGTTGTTTGATCCCTGATAATCCTTGTGATGTGACACTGCTAATTCAGTCCTTATATCTCAGTTATTAGTTTGTCTTCGTATCACTTCTAAGTACAACATAGTTATTCTGTCTTAACGGATTCTCATAATAATTACCGTTTGTCTCTCAAAGATATTCCATGAGTCCCTGTTGCAATAAAGCTCTCCGCTTTTGGTGACTTTTGAGTAACTTGATTTTTTACACATCCAAAATAGAATTTATCACTTAATTATGCTATGGTGTTTTTTTTTGCCAGGAGGCTCAGTTCCAAATGTCGATTGCCAAGTATGAGTTATAATTGTTTATTGAAATGCATTGGCAACACTTCGAACTCAATTCAATATCACTAATGTCACGATGTTGAAAATAATATAATTAAACACATGCCACGAATGCATGGAGGCAAGATTGTGATGTTTTGAATTATTACAGCTTGTTGGTTATGCATTGGCAATTTGCTGTGCAATTATGAGAGTTTGTGTTTCCTGACAAGAAATTACGAGCAGTGTGTACACAAGTATTCTTTACCTGCTAAAGATGTTTGCCTCCCTGGGTAAATATAGCCTTTAACATTTCTCAAATATTTCAGAATGCTGGAAGATATACCTTAAATGGAAAATGTAATAATTTCGTCATCTGCAATATTGAAATTTCTTTGGTACGTGGTCGTAGACAAAGAAAGTGCTGAAGATTAACGTTGGACATGACTAAGAGAATATTGCTGATTCTTAAATTAATAAATTTTAAAGTTAATGGTCACATTACTTTTCAAAAAGACTTTTTTATATTGTATTACCCAGGTTCCTAAACATGTTTTCGCACATGTCATGTTCAACTAGCTTTCCATGTAGCCTGACATCAATATCATTTTCACCCAGCTTCCCATGCAGATGGGATCATGTATCATGTTCACCTGACTTCCCCCATCAGACGGACTCATGTATCATGTTTACTCAGTTTCCCATAATGACTGACACGCTTATTCAGGACCTAAAATATAATTAATTTTAAGAAAGTAAACAAGTCTATTGCACACATAAGAGTTCAAACACAAGACTGAGACAGCTTAGAGATTTTATATAATCATTAAGCCCACATGATTGATTTTTCTTTAGATCGTTAGAGCAACTGCTGAACAACTATATAGGAAACTTAACAAATAATTCAGACAACTGTATGACAATCTCATTGGTCCGTAAATGCAGATATTTCTTAAAGCACTAAACGTTGACTGGCATTTGACACTCCCACACCCATCATGACTTGTCTTGGAAAGTTGGTCGAGGCTTACCCCAGCACTTAAATTTGTCGCTGAAATTTGCAGGGGTAATGGTCTAGGGTTTGGGACGGGTATAGGCTTACCTGGGTATATCTAAGCTAAATACTTTAAGAAATATTAACAATTATAAACAGTCCTTGGCCATTTTCATGGAGTAAAATGCAAAATATGGTATGAGATTAATGTGAGGTTTAACACTGGCGGTTCGATATCTCCAAGCATTCTCAGAAAAGGAAGAGAGCACTAATCTAAGAGACTTGCAGAATTGCATGGCTTTTTGATAGGAGGGGTTAAGCAGAATTTTCTGTGGGGGAAGGGAGGGGGCTTCCTGAGAAAATGGGGACAAGGGGGGTCATGAGGGAGATGGGGGGACATCCAAAGGGGATCAAGAGGGTGGTAGAGAACTAGAGAATGGTGACTATATGGTCAAGGGGAGATGGAGAAAACAGGGTAAAGGGTGAATAGATGTTGGGAGAGACCTGGGGAAGCGACGGGGAGAATGAAGGGCTGGATAAAGTGGGGTACTAAGTGGAAGGGGAGGAAGATGGGTCAAGGGAAGGAGGAGTGGGGTAGAGAAGGGAAATGTATCTACGCCTCTTGAAGGGCTTCCTTTCACTCCTTTCCTTTTCCTCCCGCTCTCAACGGCTCTTGAAACGCTTCTTCAACTGCGTTAATCAGCCCGTTAAGCTTGTATGTTGCCACCTAGCCCTTTAAGCTTCTAGGGTGTTACTCAACTTGTTAAGCTTCAGTGTTGCCACACAACCCATTCAGCAATGCTCATCCTTGCTGTTGCAACTTTCACGGGCACACATATTAATTTGCTCATGCAGTGTTACAAAACAGACTCTACACAAGACTGGACGAATAGATGCATATTTTATGGATTTGTGTTTGTATAGTTAGATGTAGATTAGTTTAGATAATTTCCCGCCAAACACACACCGAAACTACGACGTTGGTACAACGTTCGAGCAAGTTTTAACACCTCCTAACCAGTTCTAACAACCAATATAGCAAGTTGTAACAACATTCTAATACGTCATAAACACGTTAAGCCAAGATGTAACAACTTTATTACAAGTTGTAACAAGCGGAAAATAGAGACAGTTTCAGATTGTGTTTCCAGGGTTGGCTTCTCTGTTAATTACACAAACAATCTTCAAACTATTCTTGCTCAAACTGTGGTTGTTCTAAACGGAACTTGCTATAATTATTTCACCTGTTATAAAATAATTAGCTTCCTTAAATATAAGCTAATATCATATGCTTTGACTTTTAACCTAGTTTCCTCAAGGAAAGGTTCAGAATAAAAAATGATCGTCTAAAAACCTGTCACGTGCAAGCTAATTAAGAAGCTGAGGCATAAAAGGTACAAGTATCGCATATACTACACACGTTTTCCCATTATGTAGGTCCACGAGCCCCCTAAGCTGTTTTAATCAGCCCCAATCAACAGGATGTCATTACTCTCGGCGCTGCGGTAAACCCCAAGAGAGAGAGACTAGGTGCTTAGTGTTCACTTCCCTTAATTATGATGCAGGGTCGGGAAGCCTCTGAGACCAGGTAAGCTTTAACACAAACTCCCAATTTCGGTCATTTTCCTGAACACCTGCGCGCACCTGACAAACAATCTGTTACCAAAATTCCTCGTTAATTACAGTTACAGGTAGGCGTACCTTGCTCAATGAGATATGCACAAACTTTGACAACATTCACGTTAAGTTCGTTTATGATTCAAGTTGGTCTGTTCGGTATTTGGTCTCTGTGCACGGAAAAACATGTGGAGACCCCTCTGGGTTTTGGTGTTTTATGAGGCACAGTTAAACAGCTGCTAGATTTTTATTTAACACTGCGAATTGAGTTGGCAACTTCCTCAGCAAGAATTTTTTTCTGCAATACTTTTGTGTTGAAGAATTCGGAATATTTTTATATTTTTTACTTTTCAAATCACTTGTATATCATATATCTCGTTTATCATTTCAAGTGTTATTATTTACCTGCAGTATCGTGAAGTCCAGTTCTCTTAGTGTTTTATCTCGTAGGTTATTCAAATCGTCTCAAAATGTTCCTTTTTACATTTCTGAATCTATTATAGTTGTGTTTTGTTGCATTATTAAATTAGGATTCCATGCTGTGGCTGCATATTAAAGAGTCCGTCGCACGTACGTTGTATATAATACTCGTGAAGGTATTTTGTTCAAGAATATAATGTTCAAGTCCTTAAATATAAAGTAAGTTATAATTAGTTATAAAAATAAAATAAGTTTAATCGCTATAATCGTTCATTCAGTTAAACATCGCTAACTGATTAGCTCTCAGGAAAAAAAATATTCGAAATCAGTTAATACAAGATCTTAACTAATGAATAATTCCTAACAAGATTGTTTAAAAATCGACTTCTGTTAACTTTAGGAATGATTTTAATATTTTACAATGAAAAATTGTGGTTCACATAATGTACCTCGATTTCATGAAAGCACATTGAGAGACTTTTTTTTGCCAGCCCAGAACTGCTGCGCTCTCAAGTCAATGTAAAGTTATAACGTAACCTAACTTAACCCCAACTAACAGAAGCAAAACCTCACTTATCACATCATCTCACCTAAACTAACCAAGCTTTACCTCACATCACATAACTAACCTTCCCTCAGTAAACATTAGTTTAACTAACCTTACCTCACCTCACATAACATGATCAAACCAGCAGGGAACGCTGAACTGTATATACAGGGCTCAAGAAAAAGTATTTGATGCATTGGCATACACACGCTTGTTAAATAACAGAGTTTGGTAACACTATTAACTCTAATAATATTAATACTAACTCATTATTTTGTTAACAAAATTCATTGTATAATAATAACAAAGCGAGCTGTAACATTTAATTGCTAACATCAAATGCCTGTCAGCGATTCAATTGGTGCCCGTGTCATTATCATGGGCACCGTAGGATGGCTTCCAGGTCATTAACATGGGCACCAAAATGGGCACCAACTTGGATACCAACATACTAACAGGGAGCACCAACATGGGCACCAATATGGGCACCAACATGGACACCAACATGGCCACCAACATGGGTGCCAACATTGGTCTCGAAACATTAGCATCTAGAGTTCAATTATTACGCGATCCTCGAAAAATCTGCATTCACGTTATGACGCCAATATCCATTTTTAATTGGACGACTTAACGAAATTTAGTACAGAATTGTTCCTCGTTAGTTAGAAGTTTTCGAATAAAAAAACATAGCTCGAATGAAATTTTAATATATATGTATATATATTTTTGCGAAAAAATAGATATATTTTTTGTTCACGATATGGACAAGAAAAAAAGTATAAAAGTTGGTTTCATTTGAATATAAAGAGCTCAGTGATGCAGTGTATCGAACTCTTGCCATTTGCAATTTACAGAATTGATTTTTGGTTCAATTGTTTAAAAAATGCCTTCATATCAGTCGTTTATAGACACTCAGAAGTCTCTATTTTGCAATATTAAGTATTATTATATTACCTATCATATACCCATTTTCAAATACTTCTATATTTATTATTGTTACAACTATATATAAGCAACAATATATTTTATGCAGACGACGAATCGCAATAACGTTGCTAAAGGTATATTTTATTAGATATAAATAGGTTTTAGTGAGTCAAGCCACGGACGTCAGAGAACGGGGAATGGGCGAAGTTTCCTCCCTCGTGACCTCGTCTTCCATTGAGGAATCTAGACCTCAGTGTTGTAGTGGGGTAAAGTCGTGGTTTTGTATGAACGACTTATACAAAGTCGTTTTATTAGGTCTATTTTCTTTGAAGGTAACTTCTAGAATCTACAATGATTGCAGCACGTGATGTGAAAACAGAAAATGAATGAAGATTTGCTTTACATTGTCAATAATATATTTAATTTATATTATTATAGTGCTAAAAGTGTTTTAATATTATGACAATATGACACTTGGGAAGTACATGAGTACAAGAAACTGGGATTTGAAGAGGTAGTGAGGGTACATGTTTAACCACCTGGACCCTCGGTAATCGAACTAGACCCTGCAAGAAGCAAGTGCGTCACTGTACCGAGCAGTCAGAGAGGATCAGATGGCCTGAAAGAGAACAAGGGAGCCGGAATAATAACTAAAAATGTATAAGAATTAGGAGCACATAAGGAGCATTTATGTACGGTAATTAGAAAGAGTTAGAGAGGCAGTGGAAGCTAATTCCATTCATAGTTTAAAAAAAAAACATATATAATGAAATGAGGAGTCGATTCGGGCGTCATTACCCTGAAAACACCGACATATATTAAGCGGAGCACAGGTGCTGTAGTCCAAGAAACATTAAGAACAGCAAGGTAAGAACGAACAAACATACGTTGAGCCACCAGAACGCAAATGATATTGTTCATAAATCATCAGGTTGAGAGACTCGACCCTCGCTTCATTATGCCAGGCTGGAGCGGGTTGTGTTGGGAATACGGAACATCTTAATTGGATACGTCGGGCAGGTGCGTTGGAGACGAGACGAGGTGATCACGTCAACGGCTGTCCTTGTACTTAGGAGCATTTGAATATATTTTTTTTGTGCTTTGTGACCGCCTCTCGTCCGTCAATCAACTGGTGTAAAGATACTTGAGACTATTGGGCTCTATCTTGAGCACTATTGTATCTACATTTGAAGCTGTGTATGAAGTCTGCTTCCACCACATCACTGCCTAATGCATTCCATTTGTTAACTACTCTGACACTAAAGAAAGGTTCTTCCTATTGTCTCTATGGAGCATCTCGGTACTCAGTTTCCATTTGTGTCCCCTTTGTGCGTGCAACCCAGTTGTTAAATAAACTGTCTTTATCTACCCTTTCAATTCGTTGGAGAATCTTGTATGTGGTGATCATGTTTATCTTAACTATCTTCCAACGACGTAAGATTTAGTTCCTATAGTCTCTCCTCGTAGGTCATACCCCTCAGCTCGTATACTAGTCTGGTGGGATATCTTTGAACCTTCTCCAATTTAGTATTGTTCTTGAATTGGTACGGACTTCACGCTGGACTTCGAGCTGCATACTCCAATGTGAGTGCGTGTGCGTGTGTGTGTACTCACCTAATTGTGATTGCGGGGGTTGAGCTTTGGTTGTGTGTGTGTGTGTGTCTGTGTGTGTGTGTGTGCGTGTGTGAGGGAGAGAGAGAGAGAGAGAGAGAGAGAGAGAGAGAGAGAGAGAGAGAGAGAGAGAGAGAGAGAGAGAGAGAGAGAGAGAGAGAGAATGACAAAAAAAAATATATTTGGTTCTCAAGACAGCGAGTGGAAGAATCAATATAAACTAGAGGTCGTGGAAGAGGTATAAAGTAAAGCATAAGACAAATGAAATA
>NC_091174.1:7927024-7969524 GCF_040958095.1 Procambarus clarkii
TCCCAGCGTGGCCGGGTGGTCATGAATCGGCCGTGGACAATATTTTTCCTGATATTTATTGGCTGGAGGCCAAAATTTACGGCCACCAGCATTGTAGCCAGCACAAGAGGCACTACCGTCAGGTCTCATTCATCTGCTTCCTAAATACTTGAGCCAGGCCAATACATCCGTCTTCTTAATTGGTAATATTGGCTCCTTGGGATATTCCTGAGCCGCGCTTGTTAGATTTATTCAATACAAATTTGAATTTCTCGGTGAAAATGACATCCTCGTTCGGAAAATGGAGCGTAAAGGATAGTTATGATCGGCTTTTGACTCTCATTTCAAATATTTAGTAAGAAATATTTCACGTTTATTTTAAATAATACTTTAGATAATTATATTATAGTAAAATATGAGATACCACTGCATTCTTCCCTGATTATTTAAAAATTCTTAAGAATGTTACGCTAAATGCGGATCGTATTACAAATTATCAACAATATATTATTGAATGCCATATGTTTATGGCTCTCAGATCCGCTGGTTTCAGATATCTGAAGCTTCTTAAATGATTTGTTCATCCACGAGGACTTAAATATTTTCTCGTAGCTGCCCGTCATGATAAACAAGAAGCTAAATGTTCGCTAATCCTACCGCCAAATCCTCTATTTATGGATGAAAAACCTATTACACACAACTCCGACCTCTACTCAGGTCAGGTCAGTTACGATTCGAAGAGAGGTCGTCAGTAAATCATTGTTCAATAAATTTTCGAATGTAATCAGTTGTGAGGAGCCCAGCCTCATCAACAAAGGCCAACTGCTCACTAATCCAGCAGCCAAACCCCTTGTTTATGAACGAAAACGGTTTACTTATATATATATATATATATATTATATATATATATATATATATATATATATATATATATATATATATATATATATATATATATATAATATATATATATATATATATATATATATATATATATATATATATATATATATATATAATATATATATATAAAATATAATGCCAGTGTGTGTTTATATATATGCATAAAAGACATCACCATTATTTAACTAATTCATCAAATACTGCCTGAAACCAACATTTATTAACACCAAAATTAAAATCTACTTTTAAAAACTTTGTCACATACGTTGTCCTATCACTGTCGTCTCCGCATATACTTATTCTTTGTTTGATAGAATGAAGGATAATATACGTCAACGATTTGGTCTATATTCGTCAAATATGTCTACAAGGACGATGTATATGCAAATTTAATAGCCCTCGATGCTGCCAGTTCATTTCATATTCATCTGAATCATCACGATGGGTTGAAGCGTTTGGTGGCATATCCGCATAGCGTTTGGTAGATGGCAGTGAGAACCGGTCCAGGATACAAGGGGAACACCCAAGGCAGTGTGTGTACTCGTTCGCACACTGAAGTACACACCCAAGGCAGTGTGTACTCGTCTGCAGAGAGGGACTCCAGCTCATTTTCCTGGTATTTTCAGCTGTCGGTCGTCTAATGTCTTACGAATTTTATATACTACTCTCGCATCTACTTCTTAAATTGTTTTGGACATTGGTGTATTCTTCCTCCTTGTCTAATTCATTCCATTTTTCTACTATGACAGTAAAGGTGCATTTTCTCACATTCTTTTGCCTCATCTTTGTCTCAAGATGTTATTCTCGTCCTCTTGTTCAATTTTTAATGTCAAAATATTTCCTGAATATTTTATTGTCAAAATATTACCTGTCATATATAGTAACGAGGTTGAGTTAGATGTTCCACTTGCTCTTTTCTTGTTATTCCTTGAATTTCTGTGCAAGGTGAAGAAATTTCGGTGATCTTTGGTGCTGGTTAGTAAATTAAGTGCCTTCTGCCGGCTCATTTTCTAGTATATTAAAACCATATTTGCTGTCTTCCAGCGAGGTGTGTGGTGTGTTGGTGATAAGGGTGTGGGTGTAGTGTTCTGTTAAAGGTGTGGGTGTGATGTGTTGGTGTCAATATTGTGAGTGTGGTGTGTTGATGTCAATATTGTGAGTGTGGTGTGTTGATGTCACTATTGTGAGTGTGCTGTGTTGATGTCAATATTGTGAGTGTGGTGTGTTGATGTCAATATTGTGAGTGTGGTGTATTGATGTCAACTTTGTGAGTGTGGTGTATTGATGTCAATATTGTGAGTGTAGTGTATTGATGTTAATACTGTGAGTGTGGTGTATTGATGTTTATATTGTGAGTGTGGTGTGTTGATGTCAATATTGTGAGTGTGGTGTGTTGATGTCAATATTGTGAGTGAAGTGTGTTGATGTCAATATTATGAGTGTGGTGTGTTGATGTCAATATTGTGAGTGAAGTGTGTTGATGTCAATATTGTGAGTGTGGTGTGTTGTTACTATTGTGAGTGGTGATCACAGCTGTTTGTGTTTTGTTTGACCAAGTTTGTTTCTTGGTTGTGTTGGTATGTTACATTTTATGTTAGGTGTTGATCCAGAATATTTATCTGTAACTATTAACATTCTTCAGTAGTGTTTTTTCAACTGAAATATAGTTTACTGGTCCTCGTCCTTAATAATATTATCCACCCGAATGGGCATGAGCTCGGTTATAATTATCTAACAAGAGATATTTTGCAATATGGTTGAAACATATTCCGAAATTGATTCCACATATTATTATTCATTTAATTATCTTTCGTTTTAGCATCGCATGTGCCATATACTCAAGTTGGAAACAAAAATTTTAATGTTCAGTCTTTGTTCTCAAGCATTATATATTATTCAGGTTCCTTCAATCGTGATTATATATATATATATATATATATATATATATATATATATATATATATATATATATATATATATATATATATATATATATATATATATATAATATATATATATATATATAATATATATATATAATATAATATAATATATATAATAATATTTATATATATATAATATAATATATATAATAATATTTATATATATATAATATAATATATATAATAATATTTATATATATATATGATATGTATATATATATAATAATATATCCACCTTAGTTATTATCACATCCTTTATGATTTTGTTGTGGATATGTGCTCACCTGCTTGTGTTTTATTGGCAAAACTTTGAATTTTGGATCCAATCTTTTAACATGAAAGCGATCGAAGTACATGTTTTGAACATGTATAGCTCGGCAATGTCTTCACGTTAATATGAATATGGACTCTATCTCCATCACTTTTAATTTACTTGTTACTATTCTGATACTGAACAATTATCACTCTAATATCATTATATTAACACTCTGACTCATTTGGGGTATTTAGTCTCTGTGTTCCCTTACTCATATTCTTGAAAAGTTAGATACTGGGTACTTGTTAATACTCTCCTTTCTCCCATGTATTTTGTATGTGATGATCATTTTCCTCTCTTTCCTCTCTCAAGTGATGCGAGGGATTGTACCTTGAGTTTTCCGTATATCACATAACCCTGATGCTAATATGAAAAGCTAAATGTAAGCATGATTTACTATATGTGATTGTGTGTGTTAATTATGTTTCTTTTCATTTTTAAATGAAAAGATTGATCATTTTCATTGGACCAATAAGCATTCCGCAGTTTCCTATATTCATATGTTTTAATCCCTCTTAAAATGCATTATGTAAAATTTCACCTGCGTTAATCAAGACGGAATCATAAAATTGGTATCAAAATAGCCAGTCAGCTCATCTTTTATTGACAAGAGCGTTAAATGAAATGTACAAAGATTGCAAGAAGTGAAAAGCAAAGTTGCAGGCATATTATACACAGCATGATGGCAAGTATTTAAACTTAAGAACTTGCAGTTCAGCATATTTATAAAAAATATGAATTGCATGCTCTATTAGCTGGAAAGAAAGCAGAGTTACCAGCAGCGACAAGGGTGTACCAGTTTCGTATTGGATCACTTGACTGTTATAATGCACGAACGATCTTAAAAAGTGTTCTAATAGTTGTACTGAATGTTTGCTCCATTGGAGAGAACCACCCCAGCTGGTCCTGCAGATGCAACCGTCACACCTGCCGGTAGTTGGATAAGTTGGCCGTCAGGAGTGATGATGCCTGAGGCCCCAACCAGGGGTTCAGCGCGCTTAGTGCGGTATTGTACGTTTTGTCCATTGGATAAAACTAGACCAGAGGGGCCCTTTGCTACAATTGTTACACCTACTGGCAGATGAATTGGTTGTCCTTCGCGGGTAATGTATCCTGAGGGTCCCAATAGGGAATCAGATCTCTTCTTACGGTATTGTACGTTTTCGCCGTTCGAGAGAACAGCACCAGAGGGGCCAGCAGCTGCGACTGTTACACCTGCTGGCAGCTGAATCAGCTTTCCGGTAGGGGTGATGATGCCTGAAGGTCCAACAACTGCTTCAAACCCGTTCGAACGCTTCTTACGGTATTGTACGTTTTCGCCGTTCGAGAGAACAGCACCAGAGGGACCAGCAGCAGCGACTGTTACACCTGCGGGCAGCTGAATCAGCTTTCCGGTAGGGGTGATGATGCCTGAAGGTCCAACAACTGCTTCAAAACCGTTCGAACGCTTCTTACGGTATTGTACGTTTTCGCCGTTCGAGAGAACAGCACCAGAGGGGCCAGCAGCTGCGACTGTTACACCTGCGGGCAGCTGAATCAGCTTTCCGGTAGGGGTGATGATGCCTGAAGGTCCAACAACTGCTTCAAACCCGTTCGAACGCTTCTTACGGTATTGTACGTTTTCGCCGTTCGAGAGAACAGCACCAGAGGGGCCAGCAGCAGCGACTGTTACACCTGCTGGCAGCTGAATCTGCTTGCCGGTAGGGGTGATTATGCCTGAATGTCCAACAATTGGTAAAATACCGTTCGAACGCTTCTTACGGTATTGTACGTTTTCGCCGTTCGAGAGAACAGCACCAGAGGGGCCAGCAGCTGCGACTGTTACACCTGCTGGCAGCTGAATCAGCTTGCCGGTAGGGGTGATGATCCCAGAAGGTCCAACAATCGGTTCCGAGCGCTTGACTCGAGGGACACCCTGGTCGTTGAGCTGATAGTTCTGGCCATCCTTAGTGACGATACCAGATGGACCGATGAGCACGATATTGTCTGCCTGTTCCTGGGTGAACTGGACGTTGTTGCCGTCGGGACTGACAACACCTGAGGGTCCCACAACGCCACGATTGGCTTCAAAATTACCTACATGTGGGTTGTCGGCGTTGAGTGCGGCTTGTTCACCAGTGAGCTGGAGGTTTTCGCCCGTACTGGTCACGGCACCAGATGGCCCAATCAAAACAATACTGTTGGCGAATTCTTGAGTGAATTGTGTATTGAAGCCATCTGGGTTTATGAGTCCTGATGGCCCAAGCTGTGCGCTGACGCCCACAGCCAGCACGCAGAAAGCTGCCTGTTAGGAAAGAAATGTCTCCGTAAATATATTGTCAATATTTAACATTAAATCATTGTAAAAGGCTCATTATGTCAAAACTAAATTTTACATTTTTATATGAAATATTTCCTTAACAGAGGATCTTCTCATATTTTCGATTTTTAAAACCTGCTCTGTATAATTGATTTAGAAATAGTGTATGAAAAGATGATTCTTCTGTACATATAATGTTTAGATTATTGGATGTGTTTTTACTCATCAATGCATATGGAAATCAAGCTTTAAATCCTGAGCCACGGCAATTTTAGTGGTCAAATCATCTAATACAATAGTTTCCGATGTTGTTTTATAACATTATTATTTTTAAAGCGGAGAATGAAGTAAGATTCCATCATCTGCGCTCAATTCACACCATTCGCTAAATGCATCTGTATATATTTTTTCTAAGAGTTCCACTGATTCAACGGAATTTCTAATTTCCATTCGTGAGCTTTCATTCTATTGCTTTGTGTGTGTGCGTGTGTCTGTGTATTTACTGCTGATGTATGCAGAATTGAGCTATTAGCTCTTGGACCCCCTCCTTTCTAACCAATCTATTTTTCCTCTATTATGTCTACTATATGTATTTCTCTATGAGTACTTAATTGATTTACATAGTTGAAAGATTTTTTAACGTCAATGGTGAAAAAAAAATAATGCTAACTTCATATGTCGATTTGATTCAACTTTGAACTTATGAACCTATAAACTAACCTACATACCAATCGTCAAAGAGTTCAAAGGTGAGACCTAGGAACGGCAGCTCTTCCCCCCGTAAGTTCAAATAGGTGAATGCACCTCACTCTAATGTCATTAGCAGAATCTAATCAAACTCCTACATTTATTCCTAAAGCGATCCAATAATACACAAGCGTACTACACATACCAAAATCCTCATTGTGCCTTAAGTAGCGAGCTTGAGTACCACAGAATTCCACAGATGGCTACTGCGGGCTGAACTGAGGAAGCTGCGGCAGCGTCTCCCTTATATACTAGCCAGTCTGGGGACACCGCCGACCTGTGGCCTTTGGGATTCTTGTCATCCTTCTAGGTGTTCAAAGTTGCCACATTTTGATGAATTTAAGAACACAACGATATGTGACGAAAGGATTTGTACTGTTTTGTTGTTCTGGATTATTATTATTATTATTAATATTATTATTATTATAGTAATTATTTTAATTATTATTAATAATAATTTATTATTATTGTTAGTGTTACAATTATTGTAATAATTGTTATTATGTTTATCATTGGTATTTTTATTCTTTTCATTATTAATAGAGACAGAGGTCTCCGACACTCTTACAGGTTTGTGTCAATAGTCATACACACCCTTTGGTCTCTGGGTAAAAGTGTCCTTAAGTTTCCGAAGGTGTTTGCAGAACTATTTTCGCCAACTAGAGGGCCCAAGAACAGCAAATTTTCTGTTACTGATTCTCAGTGTACCGATTCGGAATGAAAGCGCCTTGGTTATTTTCAGCCCAGCCCCAATATCGATAAAATATGTCAACACTAATACACGAAAGCTTGTTCCACCAAAGAGAATCACACTGTAGCAAGTATTTCAAGCTGAAAAATTCAGAAATTTCAATAACACAAAAAGAGAATTGTTTGGATTTTTTTAATCATTCTTGAGGTATTTAAAGGGAATAAATTTTTCATTAAACATTTCTTAAATTATAAATCTTACTGCAGTAGTTTTCTACTTAGTTGTCAGGGTGAGCTTAGGTGTGTCTTGCAGGGATTTGAATGTCCTTTATCCAAAAAAATATAATAGAAAGAATAGCAATAAAATTAACTCTATTGCTCCCTTCATATTTTTGTTCAGGTATTTTAGAAGGTCTGTAATATCTATCATGACACCTAGATCTCGAAGCTATTCATTATCTCTACGTTCTTGCACATATCTTTCTTTCTTTCTTTTCCGTGAAAATTGGCATTTCTTTAAGAATTCCTGGCAATACACTTTAATATAACTTCCTGACTTTACCATCCAACATCAGTGTGATATGCAAGCCCATGAGGCTTTCATATTCCTCCGAAAAACAGTTGAACTCTCTGTAAATAACACTCTCTGCTTGGCATTCACTATATCCATTCTAATGTTTATTTCTCAACACGTCTCAGTGAGTAATGCAATGGAAATTGCAAAATTCATGGTTGGCGTTTACAGTTAGTAGCGTTTACTTTAATTCTAACGGCACACAAGCTTTTTTACCCGTCATTTGTGTGCTTCATTGTAGCCAGACTCGCAGCTTTTGTTCAATAAGCGTGAAATATAACGAGCGTTTCTACACACCTCACCAAGTATTCTTAATTTATTGTTCATTTGTAATGATATTAATTCCCCAATCTCTTCTGCTTCTTGCAAACAATCATCAACGCCACGAACTAGCACTGTAAGTTGTGCTGAATCAGTCACAACTGTACTTTCATCAATTTAAATAGAACAAGTAGTAAAGGTCTTTTTCATTACCTTCGATAATGACTGTTAATACTCGTCTACTTAAAACTATAAATAACCTATATCTATTGATGTCCAAACCACACACCAGAAGATGAAGAAACAACGACGTTTCTGTCGGACCTGGACCCATTATCAAGTCGATTGTGGACCATTATCACAATCAACTTAATAATGATCCATAACGGACTGAAACATCGTCGTTTTTCATCTTCTGGTGTGTGGTTTGGTCATCATATCTTCAGTCTATCTATTAGACTGACATTCACAAAGTTCCAACACTTCGGGACCTATAAGCACCTACTTAAGGCTGATATCGAGGTCCCTCTCTAGGTCGAACTACTTACTCTTCCCAGGAAACATCCCCACAACAATTGCCTAACTGTCGGGTACCTATTTTCAGAAAGACAAACCAGAGGCATTATGTGAAAGAAAACGTGTCCAAACATTTCTGGCCCACTGGGAAATCGAACCAGGGATTCCAGATTGTGAGTCGAGAATGAAACCAACTGTACTATGAGGCCCATTTGTGTTCATTATTAGTAATAGTAATATCAGTAACAAAACTAGCAGTAATAGTAAAGATAATTGCAAATTTGATTTGTTTATATATGCCAAAAACATATACAATATATTTTAAGGGAATTTTTATACAACATATATATATATACATATATATATATATATATATATATATATATATATATATATATATATATATATATATATATATATATATATATACATATATATGGGTTTATGATTTATATATATATATATATATATATATATATATATATATATATATATATATATATATATATATATATATGTATGTATATATGTATGTATAACCTAACCTAAAAAGAATGTCTAATTATTACACAAAAACTTGTACCTTGACGAGACAAGCCTACACGCAAACTACCTGCACAAATGTCAACCTGTACTAGATATTAGGAGGCAGTTATAATAACTTGAATTATACGAGCCTGCATAGCATGGAAATAAGGAGCGTCTAATGGTGCAACAAGTACTGAAGACCAGTAACGACGAAATAACAATAATAGTCTTACATGCCTAATATGAAGGATCTCCATATTTTGTAGTGAATTCTCGCGAAAGAAAATTGCAAAGAATATGAACAATTGTGAAACAAATATTCATTGTTTGAGTCATTGTAAGACAATCAACACTCCCCTCAGCTCGCAAGCTACATTTCTGATAAGACAATCAAGCCAATCAAAAAAATATAAAAGCTTAATCTTTGAATTGCTAAGCACCAGCTCTTTGTTTTGTCTGTTTTCTAGTTGCACCGCTGATACAGGAAAGATCAGGTTTGTGTGGAAACTGGATGCCTGATCTTGTTGTTGGGACCGTAATTGGACTATTGGTGATTAGGGTGTGGCTAGACTGTCTAGCGAGTATCGTGTCTCTCCTGTTGTTTCCGCTATCCAAGTGAACTTTCAAGTTTTTCTTGTTGACTAAGGCTGAAGGTCGATGAGGAGGTTATGTGCCTTATCGTAATAGGGCATTTAAGGGAATTATTTGAGAAAGTCATTGTCCGTACCCGTGTGTGCGTGTAGCCTAGTTGTGCGTACTTACCTAGTTTCTGTGTGTGTATATATGTGTGTGTGTGTGTGTGTGTATATATATACTGTTTGTGCCTGTAGGATCGGGCATTAAGTGACAGATGCTTTGTCTATTTACCTCTGCCTCGACCGCGAATCGATCTCGGGCCCTTAAGACTATCACCCCAGAGCACTGTTCACTCCGCTGCGAAAACCGAAGACCTCCACTGTGGGGACCACATACACGTGTGTGTGTGTGTGTGTGTGTGTGTGTGTAATGCATTACCTCATACTAAGTAGTTTATTCACAAAAGTTTATAATATTTCTCTCAAATCTATTACGATATTTATACAAAAATGTCCACAAATCTCAAAGCAGACACCTGTGTGCTTTGAGATTTGTTTTCCAGACACCTGTCTGTAAGTACCTTGAGAAACTTGAAGCTACTTTTTCCTCCCACCCTGCTTGGGTATTACAAGTCGTTCACACTAATGAAAGTGTAAGTGAGCTGCCACACCATTCTTACTCGGGTGTAGTATTTTGTCTTCATTTCAAGGCTCAGGCTGGAGGCTGGGACGAGGAAATCCACTAGACCGGTTATCGGAAAATAAAGGATTTAGCGTTTTTGTCTCTCGAGCAGGTGAAGATTGTCCCTTGGACAGATAATTTTTCAGATGTGCGGATTGGGTATCAAATTATCAGCTACGCTGTTGTGGCTTACATTTTGTAAATGAATTGTGTCATTGTTTTCACTTTGAAGGAAGGTAACTGGGGCAATTATATTGATACACGGGAGATACACATGAGATTGGGTCGACTCAGGGTACCGCCGAGTACCTTTTTTTAGTATGTATATAAGTAATGTTTTCTCTTTATTCACATTCACTTCATCTCACCTCTCCTGTCTTGCTTTTTTGTGGTCAACTACATTCTTTTCCAATTTGCAACTTGATAAGGTTCCAAGACGGACCGAACTGTTGTCACATAAGGGACCAGGACGGACTGAAATGTCGTCGCTTTCATTTTATTTGCGTGTGTGTGTTGGTTGAAGTTTCAGCTGCCTTGAACGTGGCTTCCAGGAGCTAAAGTATAACCCTAGCACCGTTAGAAAAACACATTTACATACAAATGTAAAAAAATAGTGTGTCGAGTTGTGGAAATGTCACAAAATAACAGCCAATGGCACCACGAACCCCAAAAACATATCCTCCCACAAAAGCATCGCTTGCATTAAAAGCCGGCAAAGCGGTAGTTGTAATGGAGGAGGCAACGCAACCGTGGAATCCGAGCGCACCACCAGTAATCGGTTGCGCAAATAATTCAGTGATAGCCATTCAATATCCAGGTTCCGTGGTCCGCAGTGATGGGAGCCTAGTAGGTCATCGAACCAGGAGATGAGTTTACTGCCATACTTGGTATTTATACATAAATATTCTAGTGTGTGGTTTCGTGAACGGAATTTTCTCTGTGTCTCTTTCTTGTCCCATTCTTCTCCCGAATCCTTTTCCACTTCATATGTCTTCCTCTCTGTTTTGTCTGTTTCTCTCTCTCTTCTCTCTCTTTCTCTCTCTCGCTTCTATTTCACCACACTCTTTCTCACTCTTATGCTATTAGCCTCTTCCATCCCATTCCCATGATAGTATAGGATTATTAAGTTAATAATAATTACAAAAAGAAAATGAAAATTGTAATTTTTAAAGGAATATTCATTTCTTTTATTATGATTATCACAGAAAATAGAATTAGTAATAATAATTAAGATTTGTCAGTGTCCTAATTTATTTCCTTTCTTGTTAAAAAATATTATTATTATAATGATTGAAATTTCATGGCATTGAATATGATTAAAATGTTCAAGACATCACTTTGAAAGCGATTTTTTTTATCCAAAATTAAATTAAGATAATTTTGCGATTCGTTAATTGCAAAAGTATTCATAAATTGCCTGGCCTGGTCAGTATGTTAATTCTCTGATCTACGTTTATAAGAACCGAATTATGCATCAATGTGGGACTAGGGTAATTATATTTTCTCAGAGTGCTTTTGTTTTGAGAAGTGTGAGCTAAAATTACGATCTGTGTGTGTGTGTGTGTGTCTGTGTGTGTGTGTGTGTGGGTGTGTGGGTGTGGGTGTGTGTGTGTGGGTGTGTGTGTGAGAGAGAGATCTAAACAACTCATAACTTTTAAACTAGTGGTTTCCGGCATTTGAGAGTCTGTAATTTGTTCTGTCTGACATGAATGTTTCCCAAAATATGGTCTTAACAACATAGATGGAGATACATATTTCTGAACTACATATGTGTTACATGCTTATTTAAGTGATATCTGTGTCAACACGATGGGTTATGTTTGTTTTCGATGGTATCCATGCCAAAGAGATTCTAAATCTCAATATTCTGTGCAGCGACCTGGTTATATATAATTACAGTTATGAGCTTCTCGCTCTCGATCTTGCAAGAGAAGTTTTAAAGTGCTTGATGTGCAAACTTTGAATCCTAGAAAATTATTCCCTTTCCTGTGATTTTAGTGTATTGTTAGCTAGTTGAAACTTACACGAAACCAGAGCGTAAATAAAGTCTACGGCTTGAATGCTCCAACACCAAGCAAAGACGCAGAGTCCTTATTAAGGAGACCGGGAAACGTATAGAGGTCTCCTTGGACAAACTGCTGACTTTGCCAGGATGCAGCCCAAAATATTTGGCAAGACCAGGGTACTTATTTACTGCAAGGTGAACGAAGACATCAACTGAACAGAAACGTGCTCAAGCGTCTAGATACTGCCACGGAAGTCGAACCTAGGACCTTTCGACTGTGATCCCCCTATCTTTATCACTGTTGTTCAAAAAATATGGTAATGATTAGATGATGAACAATTGAAACGATGATGTTCATAATGTCATTACGATCAAATCATCATATATACCAATCGAATCAGCCAAAAGCCGATCGAAAAAAATATTAGTCAGGATTTCATATATAGCCATTAATTTATTCTTTATATATATATATATATATATATATATATATATATATATATATATATATATATATATATATATATATATATATGTGTGTGTGTGTGTGTGTGCGTTACATATTATGATATATATTACATATTATGATTGGTTCCATATATATATACTGGTTGATTCATCATATATGTACAGATCGATTCATCTTAAGTTCTGGCCAAATCGTAATTTATACTATTAGATTCATAGCATATACGGGTCGTTTCATCCTGTATACTGATTGATTCAGCATATATATAATTTTATACTCCGTCCGAATCACTGTATAATAAAGCTTATGAAATAATTGCATTAGAGGTCCCATATATGGGGTACCACCTTTAGTTGCATTTGTAGGGACCCTCGGCCTCGACGAAGAGGATACGTAGCATCCGGGGAAGCCTTTAAAACTTATTTAAAACACGCGTACACTCCCATATTGTCTTTTACCACCCTCCTATATTGTATATTTTGTCATTTTATTTTATTTAAAACTTGAATTTAATTATATCCAGCAAGTGTCAAATTTGTTATTCGTGCGTTAGTGTGCATGGTAAGGAGATGACTTCTCGGAGAAACGCATGCGTGAATGTATCGGCAGAATGCGTTATCTGCAGACATTTGTGTGATAATATACCGAGGAAATTTCATGCGTCATATAGGGATTTCTGTATGTTTATATACTAAGAAATTGATATACGTCGTATATGGATATATGTATGCTTATTTGCCGTGCTAATTTTATGCGTCATATGGATATTTGTATGAAAATATGAGATAACTGTATGCGTCACCAGCCTGTTCGTGAGAAAGGTGTTGGTGTCATCTTGCGTCATACTGTACATTATGCGTCACAGAGAGAGATGCTAATGAAGTGTAAATACAAATGTCTTGACAGGATAGACATCAGTTTAGAATAATTGCGAGTAACACTCATTAACTCACAACAATCTTCAGGTAACCGTCTAAGGTTCTCATCATATTGCAAAGTTTGATGAGTTTTAGAATAATTCTCAGAAGGAAATCATTTGTGAGAATGAATTGAGATTTATTATGAGCTTGAATGAGGATCCTAGCACTCTTTTTGTTTTGTTTTTACTTTCCCTACAGTTATTACTTCTGTTCTTCTTAGATCTCTTTCCCACTTCTCAAAATGATGGAAAATCTAAGTCCCCATTCCACTACATCTTTCTCACTTCCCCCCTGCAACTCCCCCATCTCTCCCTTACAATTTTCTCACCTTCCCCTATCAACAATTCCTATCCCAATCCCTCCCCCCCCCTCTAAAAATAAGTATCTCTGATAACTTATTATGTAATCGAGTAGCTACAGCAGCAAACGTTTTCACTTAAACAATATGAAAGGTGATTTGAATATTCATTAAAGTTAATATGGTTATTAAATCTGAAATATTAATTATTTGTACTCGGACGCCCTGATAATCTATAGGTGGCAGTAGTCCAATTATTAATGATATTATTGACGCGTATTTTGTTTAATATTAATGTGTTAATCTCAATTATAAATGTGAAAACTATGATGATAATAATAATCGAAAATCAGTATGAGCCATGAGGAGGATTCGAACTCGCTCAAATGGTACTCCCAAACAAACGCCCTAGACCATTACACTACGACATGGTCAAAAGCCGTGCAACTTGAGATTCCACTGAATCTCTGTAGGGGTCCTGAGGCTTCCAGCTGAAACCCGATCTGGGATTTCATGCATTGCTCCACATGCTCTCTGGCTTATGGTCAAGTAATACTACCTCCGCTCTTCTAGTCCAATTCGCAATGAAATCACATTAACGTGATTTTCCGGTGAGAAAATCAATGTCTATGCTATTTGCTTGGGAGTACCAAGTAAGTGAGTTCGAATCCTCCACATGGTCTTACTGCTTTTCACATTTATGCATCACGTTAAAGTCATTTTATTGTGCAATAATAAGAATAAGAATAATAAGAATCACACAGAAATCACACTAATGTGATAAATATAAAATAAAAATCATACGTAAGATGTGGGTCATACGTAAAAACTTGGACTGGCTTTAGTAGGGCCTCCAGACTTTCTGTGATTTCAGTAGAAATCTGGTTGTATGACTTTGACATGTCCTCGATGGTCTAGTGGTAGAGTATGAGGCTTGGTAATGCCTGGGTCGCAGGTTCGCGTCACCTCACAGCCCTAGTGAATTTTCTCAATAATAAGAATAATACTTATGGCCAAAACAATGCATTGCATGCATTGTAAATATGCATTGTAAATAAGCACTATACTTATACAGTGGTCAAATGAAAGTTGTACCAAGATTACCAAGCGGAAACAGATTTGACTAGGTAATTGTCAAACCTAGGCCAATACTCAATAGGTTACACGCTACCAGTGTATTTGTCTTACAAATCAATTAATAATATAGCTATCCTACATAATTTGACCTCGTTCACTTAAAAAAAAGACTGATAAAGTGCAGTAATCCGTGACGAAACTGGCACTCCCTTCCCCCTCGCATCACACACACACATTCAAAATCCGTTCCATTTCCCGATTTAAGCATTAATCCACTCTTGATTTTCAAAGCTGATTTTATTAAAGAGATTCCCACCGAGACCCCCTTCACCTCTTCCCTCCTCGCTCTCCAAATTTGTTTTCAACCCTCACCCTTAATGAGAACCCACACTGAAGGAGAGCCTGTGTTTCCAAGAATTAAGAAAAGGGTCTTACTATTTCCCAAATTTAATCATTAAATCATCACTTGTTAAAAAAAATTGGGCAAACAGGTTCTTGTAACCACTCACATATTAACTATCACATCTTTTCACGAATCTTGGAAAGATTGTACAGATAGGTATTTTGGCATGGAGAAAGGTACTGGGTTTGACCTGGTCAGTGTGTTTATGTTTGCTCGCATCATTGATTATGTACGAGATGTTGGAAGGAGAGAGAGTATTATTGGTGGTGGGTGGTGAGGGGGCAGTTGTCATGCTCATTTTCGGTTCCTTCTGTTTGGGATATTACTGGACGGAAATTGTGTGTGTGTGTGTGTGTGTGTGTGTATTTCACCTAGTTGTATTCACCTAGTTGAGCTCAGCTCTTTCGACTCGTCTCTCAACTGTCAATCAATCAACTGTTACTAACTACTAACTAATGATTTTTTACACACACACACACACACACACACACACACACACACACACACACACACACACACACACAGGAAGAAGCCCGTAACAGCTGTCTAACTCCCAGGTACTTATTTACAGCTAGGTAACAGGGGCATCAGTGTGAAAGAAACTCTGTCCATTTTGTTTCTGCCATCATCGGGGATCGAACTCCTATGTTAAGAGTCCAGAGCACTGTTCTCTCAGCTATCAGGCCCACCTTTCAGTGTATGCGTGTGCTCTCACGTAGTTGTGCTTACGGTTTGTTGAACTTCTGCTCTTTGGTTTCCGCTCTCAGTCATCAATCAACTGTTGTACAGGTTCCTGAGCCGACTGTTCTTTGTCGTATCTACATTTGAAATTGTGTATGGATTCTGCGTTCATTCACCTCACAAGGAAGTGAATGCAAGTCACTTTCTAGTGCATTCCATTTGTTAAATTCTTTGACACTGATTTTTTTTTCTAATGTGCCTCATTTGGGTATTAAGCTTCCACCTGTGTCATCTTGATCGTGTATTACTCGTGCTAAATTATTTTTCTTTGTTTACTCTGTCAATTTACCTGAGAATCCTGAAGGTTGTAATCATGTCTTCCTTAACCCCTCTGTCTTCTGACGTGGGGTTTGAAGTCTTTCCTCGTAGCTTATGCTTCTCGGTTCGGGGACTAGTTTGTTTACGTGCCTCTTAACATTCTGTAACTTCGTCTTGTGCTTGACTAGATACGGACTCTAAACTGGAGCTAAATACTCCAGGATTGGTCTGACATATGTGGTATTCAAGGTTTTGAATGATTCCTTACACAATTTTCTAAAAGCAGTCCTTATGTTGACCAAGTGAGCATATGGCGCTGATAATGCCCCTTTGATGTGGGCTTCAGGGGACAGATCCGGTGTGATGTTAACCCCCAGATCTTTCCTCGTGATTGTTGATGGATTTCATCTCTCAAATAGTACCTCGTATCTGGCCTCTTGCTCTTTACACATGTTTTCATTATTTTACACTTGCTTGAGTTAAACTCTAGTAGCCATTTGTTGGACAATTTCTTCAGTTTGTCCAGGTCATCTTGTAGTCTCTTGCTGTCCTCCTCTGCCTTAAACCTTCTCATAAGTTTTGCATCGTCATCTAAATCGAGAAGAATGACATGACCCTCTGGGAGATCACTGACGTGTATAGGAAACAGGATAGGTTCGAGTACAGAACCTTGTGGGATTCCGCTGGTGACATCTCTCCATTCTGAAGTTTCAATCCACTAGAGCACCTTATCTGCCAGTCCTGACTGTTTTTCCAAATTAGGCACCAGCCTCTTATAGGTGCTGTGTCAAATGCTTTCTGACAGTCCAAGCAAATGCAATCTACCCACCCTTCATTTTTTGTTTAATTTTTGTCGTCTGGTCATAGAATTTCAATAACTTTGTGAGGTATTATTTGCCTTCTCTGAACTCATGTTAGTGGTGTGTTTCAAGGTCCTTTTCTCCAGATGTATTATTAGATTTTTCCCTCACGATATTCTCTATTACCTTGCAAGATGTGTGTGTGTATGTAAGTGTCAGCTCTAACGTCAATAACAGCATCAACAATAGTAGTATCAGCAGCAGGATCATTATCAAAAGCGGCAGCAACATCACTAGCAGCAGTATCATTAAAAATAACAGCAGAAGGTGGAAGACCGTAACAGCCACATAATAACCGATAATTAAATTCTCGCAAACCTCACGTACACAAGTGAATAGGACTCGTCAGTTTGTACTTGAAACGCTCCTGAGAGACGCTCACAAAGTCTGATATTTACAGACTGGTAAAGAAAAGTTTATAGCAATAATATACCAAATATGAGGATCCATATTCAAGGGAATGAACTGTTCCCTCTGGATGCCAGTGGTGTCCTGTGCTATGAATATTCATCTGGCTTTGGCCGGAACGCAAGCGTGAGGGTAATGCTCAACAAGGTTATGCTCAAGCTGAATATGGTCACGCTTAACCTGGATATGATAAATTCAAGCTATATAAATCAATTCAAGTTGACCACGGTCTTGCTACAGCTGACCATGGTTACATCAAGTTGAATATGGTCAACTCAGATCACGCTCAAGCAGAGTAAGGTTATATTCAAGCTGAATGTGGTCCAGTGTAAGCGGAATAAAGGTATAATCATGTGTAATATGGTCCCTCTCAAGCTGAATTGAAAGGAGTTGGGGGATAATTGATATAATATAATTGAAAATAAAAATGGGTAGGGGGATGAATATTTCTTAAATGTACACAATATAAGGGATATATATATATATATATATATATATATATATATATATATATATATATATATATATATATATATATATATATATATATATATATATATATATATATATATATATATATATGTGTATTTAAAACAACATGCCAACAAACAAATGTAAAAAAAATACAGCAAACAGAGACCTTTTTAATCTCATCAAATGTAGAATGACAAATAAAATTTGTACAACAGCTTTCATTTTAATTAAATATTTCAATGACATGAAGGTAAAGATTTGAGATTCAAACTAAGGCGAACATTAAAATATTCGTGCAACATGGAACAGAAATCAGTATAAAACATAAAATGAAAATCATAGTTTCCTTCCCAGTAGGGAAGGGAACAATGTTGTTCATATGGTCGTAACCTGGAATTTTCCCTTTTGTAACACTTTCTTATATAGATAGGGTCTACTTTTGTAATTAAGTACGTTCGTTGGTACGTTTCAACTAAGTTGGTACGTTGGAGGTAGTACGTTGGTACGTACGTTGGTACGTTGGTACGTTTTCAACTACGTTCGTTGGTACGTTTCAATTAAGTACGTTTCGTACGTTCGTTGTACGTTCTTCTTCTATATATATATATATATATATATATATATATATATATATATATATATATATATATATATATATATATATATATATATATATATATATATATATTATTAAATATGACCGAAAAAGTAAGATTAATAATTCTAACACGAATTTTCTCAATCTTTCGTACATTTCTTTTCACTGTTGGAGGTAATTCAAAAATCAATTCTCCAAAATTCATTTTTATTTTAGAAATTTATTTAATAGACTAGAAATAAAAATGAATTTTGGAGAATTGATTTTTGAATTACCTCCAACAGTGAAAAGAAATGTACGAAAGATTGAGAAAATTCGTGTTAGAATTATAAATCTTACTTTTTCGGTCATATTTAATAATATATGTCTAGAAGGAAAGACTGCTACCAAAATATACTAATATATATATATATATATATATATATATATATATATATATATATATATATATATATATATATATATATATATAGAAAGAGAGAGAAAAATAGAATGGGGGGATGGGGTTTAAGGTGTCAAGGATCGGCATGCTGCCAATTGTACACGAGCAAGTCAAAGGAATTGGAACCGAATCTGGTTTTTACTTGAGTTCCCCTTACAATAGGGTATGATACCTTTGTCTAGATTCTTCCAACTGCTCGTGTCCATAACTTTGAAACTCAAAACTCATGTGAAAATAAAACCTGAAAGGATTCGATCCACATTTTAAATTATTACTTTCGCGCTATCTTCGATCTTGATTTTAAAATATTATTTTTGTACTTGCAGTTAAATCTTAGGTCTTGATTATCACGTCTAGAGCACGAATTAAATCCTGGAGACGAGTATTTAGGCTTCTTTTGGAGAATGCTTTAATGTATATTTCTATTAGATAAATTCCCTTTCTCCCTCTTTCTATTTCTCTTTCTCTCTCTCTCACTCTTTCTCTCTTTCTCTTTCTTTTGCTTTATCTCTCACTGTCGCGCTCTCTCTCGCTCTCTCTTTTTTACACACAATTTTTAAAATTTCCTCACTATTCATATTCCTATCGTCGAAAACATGCGGTCCTCAGTTTCACCCAATTAGTGTGAAGAATCTCGAGCACTCGCTAATGCCTCATCCAGCTTCGATGATAAAACTAAAGTTGGTATTAAATACGGAAGAGCGAGTTCAAAGGTAAACACTCTTTCACCAACCCTATCGACTACAGCTTCTAATGGGAAAAAAATGAATTGGTGGAAATTGAAAAATTATTAGGTATAAAATTCCTTGAAGGAAATAAAGACCAGCAAAAAGATTAAATGTTTTTGAGTTCGTTTTAATGTGACTGTTCGCTTAGATTTGTCGGTACAACGACGGCCTTGCTACGTGCAGGGCTGATGTTCGATTCCCGATGATTTCAGTGGTTTACCATCGTTCCAACACTTCGTTCTCATGACTCAGCTCATAGTCAAAGTACGATATCCAAGTTTAAGGGAACTGTGCTCAACTAGTTTGGCTATGTGGAATCCAATGTCGACCCTGTCACTAAAGAAGCCATCATTTTACTGACTTGTCTAAGTAGATAGAACGCGGGGGATGGGGAAGGGGGGCTATAAATATGAGCAAGAATAAATACTGGTTCCTGAATGGTCCTCTTTGCATCAGCTTAGTTATGCAGCTGATCAGGGTCTGCCAGATGTAATACGCGGTACTGAGAGTTATGATACGAGCCTCGGTGCTCTGGTCTTGCAAGGCTTGCCACTATGTTGAGAGATCAATACTCATAGTTTGAACCCATGGCAATATCAGAGTTCATTATTAGAGTTGCCTGGTGGGTATCTGAGAGTGACAGCTCTCTTTAGTAAGTCATTGCAGTATGACCGTGTGGTTATTACTAAGTATTCAAATGTCTTCAGTATTGATATGTAGACTATATCAAAAGAAGTTTTCGAGAATGTAGATTATATAAGTACGAAATTCCTGATAAGAATGTTGAATGTGGATGTACGAAATTTTTTATTACGGTTTTCAGTATTTCATTGTTGAATAACACAATTAGGGTGTTCATTATTATTTATTGTGGTAATACACACACATTCTCTGTCTATATTCAAGGGTGTTCACTGCACTCAACATTCCACTGGAAGCTCTCAGTGTGGATGGCCGAGCGTGCTTGTTGCATGTGTATAAGGCAGACTCCGATATATAGAGGGGACGTTCTCATAATGTCCCCGAGACAATTTCAGTGTTCCTGATCAGACCTGATAATATTCGTATTAAAACGATTAATTTAAAGATCACGACATTCGCGCAACCGAAGTTTCCTTCATGATAGCTTCAACTCGGCCTTAAGGATGAAACATCCTCGACCTCTTCTCAAACTTTAAGTGGCGGTAATGTCGTCCTTGCTAAAACGCTAAAGCTTCGGCCATTAATCTCGGGATCAATTGGGCCACATTTTTATAAGCAGACATGGCGCTGTAGGATGAACCAAACCTCGAGTTAAGGGACCTAAATGAATAAGTATATTCTACGGACACACTTGCATAAACCACGAGCCATATGTAAGTGAAAAAAACTCTTCCTCTTGAAGGATTCGAACCTTAAATAGTGTGGCACTCTAGACGCACTAACATATCCAGTACCGTGACCACTACACCATGAACAGACCGTACAAAATTGTTTGTAGCCGGAGGCTATACAAATATATATTTACAATTTATATATTTATATTATATACTGAACTCCCTAAAATCAAATGATGGGTCACCGTCAGGTGGCAAGAACATATATTATTCCAGTCACCATGGCTAGGTTTATTGAACATTTCCTCCTTTATAACACCTGGCATTAAATGCCAAAGTAGCTATGACTTCGCCCTCATAACAGCCATCAGCGGAGCGTGAAATTAACCAGCTTTTAGTGAGATTGACGCTGTTGCTGGCCTCACATATCAAAATTATATCAGTAACAAATAATTTTTCGTGGAAATTGGGTACGAGATGAAAACCAAAACCCCAAAAAACTAAAATTGAGAATAATTATTTTGAAAAGATGGAAAATTAGGATGGTTAGGTCGCTGTTTTTTTTTTTTTACCCTATAGTTGTGATTTCGCTGCGCAGGCGCGTGTTATATCACCCAGAAAGATCACTCACTAATGTAAAACTAAATTATGCACTCACACTTTGAATGCAGCGCACTCAGGCGACACAAGCCACCAAACATGCTGAGAGTGTTATGCAAGTCACGCGCACGGATCAATAATCATGAAGAAAATTACTGGATCATAAAAAGTAATCCAATATACACAAGCGATACAAAAAAAAGATACGCCCCTCTTGGTTGCTGTATTTGTAAAACAACTGTGTGAAATTAAATCAGCACCGAATAACATAAAAACATATAATTGAATTACAAAAGAAATCTTGTGAAGAAATTTTCATAAACCTTACAATTTTAACACGATTTCCTCACATCACACGATTTTATATACGGCTCGTTTCATAAAGCAGATTGTAGTCATATTAGGATTCGTAGCATCTAGAAATTTGTATTTATAAACATCTTTCGCTATCTCCTGTGATTTAAAATTATATTCATGTTTTCGAAAGCTTAGGAGTTTAACTTGCAGTGAAGATATGAGGGATAGGGAGGGTATCATAGTAAGGGAGAAAGAGATGGAGAACCGATTTTAATTTTCCTCTGTATTTATTCCGTGCATATTTCTTTATTAATTAACCAATAATTTAACTCTCCAAGCCCATTCTCCCATAAGAAAGCAAACAATTTTTTCAGACACCACCACCTGATCTCTTTATAATAAAAATTCACCCATAATTTTTAAAGCAAGTGTGTGTGTGTGTTTGTGTGTGTGTGTGTACTCTCCTACCTGTGCTTGCGGGGGTTGATCTTTGGCTCTTTGGTCCCGCCTCTCAACTGTCAACTAGTGTACAGATTCCTGAGCCTTCTGGTCACTATTATATCTACATTTTGAAACTGTGTATGGAGTCTGACTCCACCACATCACTGACTAATACATTCCACCTGTTAACTCCTCTGACACTGAAAAAGATCTTTCAAACGTCCCTGTGGCTCATTGGAGTATTCAGTTTCCATCTATGTCCCCTTGTTCGCGTACCACCCGTCTAAACAGTTTATCTACCTTGTCAATTCCTCTGAGAATTTTATAGGTAGTGATCATGTCTTCCCTAACTTTTATGTCTTCCAGTGTCGTTAGGCTCAGTTCCAGTAATCTATCCTCGTAGCTCATTCCTCTCTGTTTGGGGACTAGCCTGGTGGTATACCTCTGAACCTTTTCGAACTTTGTTTTGTGTTTGATAGATGTGGACTCCATGCTGGAGCCTCATACTCCAGTACTGGTCTGACATATGAGGTATACAAGGTTCTGAATGATTCCTTACACAAGTTTATGAAGGCATTTTTTATGTTCGCCAGTCTTGCATACGCCTCTGATGTGTGTGTGTGGTTATATTTAGGATTAATAACTTATATTATTACTACCCAAAGCATGGAATTAATAAAACTTTTTAAATAATATCTAAAATCCAATATCCAACAAAACCTACCTTTAGTCTTTTATTGCAATTTTTGCTTACTGTTTTACATAGACAACTGCGTCTGCTGATCCTGGGGATTGGTCGCAATATCTGTTCAGTTGTTTCTCCCCGACAATACATGCAACGCAAAAACGCTTGCCTGTCTTGATCTACTTTACTCGCTGAAGCTTTCGACTCTGGAGAGGCTTTAATTGGTTGAAAGTGAAAGATTCTTTTGTTTGGGCGGATGTGATTTAAAATACTTTGGTATGACTCGCGGCGAAAACCCTTGGCTTTTGCCTGCATTTCAACAATGATGTCTTTTGTAATTGTTGCTTGGGGTTAAAACGTGGAAAACATTGAGAGAGGGAATAATAAGCGAAGATAGAGGGAAAATATATATGGAAATATGAAGAATCGTTGATTAAAAGAGAACGATATCACGTGAAACGAGTCTCCTGAGAGATATCCTGCACTAAAAAAATTACACTGTTTAGCATGTAATTACAGTGGAATATATCATCGCGCATGGGAACCTCGACCACAATACCAGTGGTTAGTAAATAATAGCTTAAAAACAATGTTCACATAACCTAGAATTCGTAAACATGAGCAATTACTCGCCCCTGTAATGCTGCTGTTTATGTGGCCGGACGCACTGTAATTTTCTCTAGTAAACACGGTCGGCGAGGACCCGAGCCTGTGACGGAAGCCCGCTCATCATGGCACTGCAAAACTTTTTTTTCCATCATGCTGGAAGCCTCGTGTGTTTACAACTCTAATTTATTGCCCCATCATATTGTTGTTACGTTAAGTTATGTTTCTCTTATGTTAAAATATTGTTCTATACTGCTTGTATGATGAATTATTGTCCAATTAAAAGCTTGTTAAGTCCGTTTAGGTGAAACGAAACAGCGTTTTGGATCGCGTTCCTTGGGATCTCAATCTTCAAAATAATTAACGCTAATTTTATTGGATATTATTGAGAATATTACTGACTGTAACCCAATATGACTCAATGATAAACCCCTAGGAAAAGTAATGAAATTAGCAGGAGAAAGACCCAAGCCAGTAGGACTATATGAAGCAATTCGAACGAATACCTGGACAGAATATGAGGTAGATATGAGGACGGGGTAAAGTTACAGTAACCATCCAATTGAACCATCGGGTATCGAACGCCGATCATGCAAGAAGCAAGGTTGTCAAGCTACCGGCAAGTCCAAGTGATAGACAATATCATGAGGGTAATACTGAGATTCTGTCGCACCTTACCATAGTCTTTCTTTTCCAAGAATTGAAAATTTGTTTAAATTGTTTAAAGACGTATCCCAAAACACCAATTTATTGAAGCAACTTTTTTTTTATTTGCAGCAGCAGCAAAGTAGAAATAATAAAAGCTGTAATAGTAGCAGATAAAACAATAAGGTGCAACTTAAAAAAACATAAATTGTAAATATAACGGGAACAGGAGTAACAAACTATAAAAAAAGAAAAGTATCAACATTACTAAATGTGATGTTGGTGGCCTCACATACATAAATAGACAGCATCAGTAACAAGAATAGATGCTGTGACAGAGCAACAGTAGCAACCAGATCCAACACGTAATTATGTATCCAATGATCATCAACAGTTTTTCTCTTGGCCAACTGCAGCAAATCCACAAAGTTCACACTTTCTGGCGGCACGTGACAGTAATCCTGTTAATCACATTACCAGGCTAGTGTGCCAGTTTCCTATTAGCAAAGTAATTACTTAGACACTAATCAACGTATTCGCTTTTAACATGAGGCATAGTCTCTGTTGAGTACACATCTTGCCTTAAGTTCATTATTGTGTATTAGTACTAGTAACGTGGCATTCGTACTTTCCAAGCAATGAGAAATTGTTTATATATATATATATATCTATATATATATATATATATATATCTATATATATATATATATATATATATATATATATGACAATGTCAGACCACGGAGGAAAAATGAAACAGGAAATTTCCTTAAGTACTTTCGTATATTAAATACATCTTCAGAAGGTCATTTTACAGATCGAGTGATGGGTATAAATAGGCAGGAAGGAGTGGTGAAGTAAGGTGAGGTACAATACTTGGACAACGCAGAAGGCCCATTGGCCCATCAGATGCACCCAATTGGCACATCCGATGTAGCACAATGGCCCATCTGATACAGCAGACATACAAGCATAATATATAGGTAATTATAACATAAAGAAGTAAATATATACAATAAATTAGTGAGACAAATGTTTTTCAATGATTCTACTTAAATCGCCCTTTAGCTGATCTATTAGAAATGGATCTAAGTTATATAGACCACTGCTAATATTCAAATTACTTTCTTTGGTGATCTGTATCAAAGCAGATTCAATTATGTTTCTGTTATAGGTGCTTTTACAATTTGTTATTGAAGAAGCACTCTCCCAATCAATTTGGTGAGCTTTTTCTGACAAATGCACAAACAAAGCATTAGACAATTGGCCATGTTTTACAGAGTATTTATGTTGCGATATTCTACATTTTAAATCTTTAGATGTTTGCCCGACATAGAACTTATTACATTCCTTACAAGGTATTTTATAAATGACGCAATTATCACTACGAGGGCTGTTCCTTACTAATAGCTTACCAACAGTGTTTTCGTAGCTAAACATTACATCTATATTAAAAAGTTTCAAGGCCTTGACAATATTCTCAAACCCAGAGAAATATGGTAAACATAACACATTCTTTGGGCGAATCCTTTCACTGCATACATTATTATAATATGTACGACGAGCTTTGTTACGACAAACTTCCAAAAAATTCAGTGGGTAACAAAGCTTAAGACCAATCGAATCAATATTCTTAAATTCTTCATCTAAGAATTCTGGACTCACAACTCGAAGAGCTCTTAGATACATTGAAGAAAAAATTGAGTTTTTTACATTGTATTTATGCCCTGAAAAATAATGAACATAAGATAAATTGTTCGTAGGTTTTCTGTAAACACTAAACTTTAATGAAGAGTTTTTTTTTTTTTACTTTAAGTACTTAAGGAAATTTCCTGTTTCATTTTTCCTCCGTGGTCTGACATTGTCACATTCTTAATCACGTGTTTATTTTCGTGATATACACACATATATATATATATATATATATGCGGAAAATCCACAGAGAAATATGAAATGAGGTGAACGTTTCGGCTTTGTTAAAGCCTTTGTCAACACCAGACTGACTAAGGAGAAGGGAGAAGGGGGGAAGATATATAGGCCGACACCTGACCACCCCATCCCAAGGGTTGGTCAGGTGTAATTAACCAAAAACAGGTATAGCTTAGCTTAGAATGGTCAAAGAGGATTAAGCGGTCAGAGAATAAGGATGAAAGATTAAAGAAAAGCCTCATGAACACACAATATATGAATATACAATTATAATGAGACATTGTAAGCCTCTCTATCAGAGTTGTTTCTTAAACTGTTGTGCAATATTATAACTTAAAAATGGATCAAGTTTGTACATTCCAGTACTAACATTAAGAAGATTTGGACACTGACTGATAAGAGCAGACTCAATCAAATTCCGTTCCACGAAATCCCCACAATTGGTAATGCTTTTTGCCCCATTCCAGTTAATATTGTGATCGCATAAACTCGTATGTAGATACAATGCATTAGACGTTTGGGCAGTTCTAATACTATAAGCATGTTGTGACAACCGCAATTGTAAGGACTTTCCTGTTTGTCCAAGGTACACAGAATCACAATCATTGCAGGGAATCGAATACACACAACCTGCTGTATCAGGGGAGTTTTTTATTAAATTGGATTTGATCGTACTATTAGTGAACACCAAATTTATATTAAGTTTCTTAAAAATCAGAGATTTTTGTGGATTTTCCGCATAAAATGATCAGTGTTTTGTGATCGTCAATTGCATATATATATATATATATATATATATATATATATATATATATATATATATATATATATATATATATATATATATATATATATATATATTAAATATAGTTTCGAGTGCACCTCGTGTTTATTCATGACAATTGATGCCATGCACATACCAGTAGCCAGTCAGCGAGGCATCAACAAAGGGAGTGGAATGAATACTCAAAACAGGAGCCAATTTCACTGCTCACAGCAAAATCGACTTAGCGAAGCAATCCTTTGAAGTTTTACATTAATTGGACAATTGAACTTTTTCACCGCTCTAATCCCTCCTCCCTCTCAATTTCCCTATATGTCTGGGCTTTTCTGTCTCTAACACACAAACACGCACACTCCCTGTCCCTTCCTCTCTCTTTCTCTCTGTCCCTCTCTCTCTCACCCTTTCTCTCCCTCTCCTCTCTCTTTCGCTCTCTGTATCATTATGATTTAGTAGAGTTGATTTGCGTAAAAAACACAAAAGACTTATAAATCCATATATATTACACCAGAAAAATACATTCCGTAATGATATCACATGTCAAAACTCAGATCCACTTGACATGAATCATCACACTCGCAAAGAAATGAAAAGTATGACGCAGAATATTATGCATAAATATTGCTGCATAATATCTCTCCTAACGTTTCTGTTCTAATTCAAATTAGCATAATTTATACATATTCATGCATATACACCTTGCAAATACGTAGTCGTTTTTGTTCTGTTTGAACTCTTTCATACATTGTGTGCTTGCAATGTACATATAATGAACACTAATTATATAATGTTCATATAATATACACCAATTACATAATGTACATATAATGATGCTGTATATATAATGTACACTAATTAGTTTGGGTATTTTTAACCTAAAATTTGCTCAATAACATGGAATTATCGCAACAGCATCTCAGTTCAGCTCCGAAATTTGAATCAATAAGTATCTCTCGGGTTTTAGAAATCTGTGTGAATCGTGTGATCTATATATCAGTTAGGCTATAAATTTGGTAATCTGTGCATCTATTTGGCTCTGAGCCTGGTAATCTAAGTGTCTATTAGAATTTGAGTCTGTTAATCTGAGTGTCTGTGAGTTTGTTAGCCTGAGTTTCTGAGAAGCGGTTAGTCTGAGTGTCTGTTAATCAGGTAGTATGTGAGACGTTAAACTGTATGTCTGGAAGTCTGTATGTTTGATACGATACAACACCAGTATGGGTTCAGTGATGTCAAATCCTGCTGTATAAATTTGATTATATGTTTTGAGATCTTCAGAACGTCTTTGACACAATACCCGACAGAAGACTATAACACAAACTGAAGACTCTAGCAGGAGTGATAGGGAAGATGCTCTATTATACAAAGGAGTACCTCGGCAACAGAAAACAGAGTGATGCTGAGAGAACTCAAGAGTGACAGAATGCGACCTGCGGAATTCCACAAGTGGTCAGAAATGGGATCATTTTCTTTCCTACTTTACGTGAATGACTTAGCAGAGTAAATGAACGGCTTTCCCTAAGTGTTCACTGATGATGTAAACATTCGCTGATGCTGTAAACATTATGTGAAGACAAAATACTTTTGGAAAACTGCAAGAAACTTAAATAATGGTCCGTCAGACAGGTGGCTTTAAGAGTTTATGTCAAGTTAATGAATAGTAATTAAGCTCGGTGCTGGGAAGGGAAGGCTAGATGCATAGGAGAAGAATCCCTCATGGAATAGAGAAAAAAGCTATATAAGTTGATTATTATGCTGAACTTGTCATCAGAAGCCTACATCAAACAAATATCATCAACTGAGTATGCAAACGTGGCACACAACAATCTTAAATATACGACAGAAGCGAAATTAGTCCTTCATCGTTAAACTTGAAAAGAACCTGGAGAAAGTTCAAATGTGTGCACCAAGCGTTACGAGTATGCCACAGGGTGTACGAGTATGCCACAGGGTGTACGAGTATGCCACAGGGTGTACGAGTATGCAACAGGGTGTACGAGTATGCCACAGGGTGTACGAGTATGCCACAGGGTGTACGAGTATGCCTCAGGGCGTACGAGTATGCCTTAGGGCGTACGAGTATGAACTGAAGTATTTAAACCTCTCGTCTGCGATAAAGAGATGAAATACGGGAGATTTTATCACCACAGAGCAGAAAAATACAGCCTATTTAGACAATGAGTCACAATAACATGGCTGAAGATATAATGACCAAACCACACATCACAAGATGAAGAAACGTCGTCGTTTCTTCATTTTCTGATGCGTGATTTGGTCATCACAGACTATTTAGCATGTGTGGTACTCGAAGAAGGGAACATTTATATATCATATGATATCCGGCAATCCCTAGTGTCTAACATTATGGTGCAGAATCTTTAATTTATTCCTAAATATCCATAATGTAGGTCATTGTTGTTTCTTTCGTGTCCACTCAGACTACATCCTGTGGGTGTTTTATCGTGAGTATTTAAGTGTCTTTGTCAACAAAAACAAACTCATATCATTACTGTTGTCTTTGCATACAGCAACGCCGCTGGAAACCTTTAAGCGTTCGTTGATCCTTACACATTCATGCAAAGCAGCGTATGAGCGATATGCGTGTTGATATTCACTCCTAGCAACGAGTACAAGGGAGTCTTAATAACAAAGAGTGTTTCTCGTGCATATGAAATTAGGGAGGAATGATTAAAACGAACGAAAAGCGAAGTTGATGGTTGGGATGGTGTGAGATGGCAGTTAGTCAGTTCACCCACCTGTTGAAGAAGCTTGGAGAACTGTGTAAAGCGACTGGTATTGTTGTCCGGAGCAGCAACAATGCTGCTGAGAGAGAGAACAGCTGCGTTGGGAGAGGAGACGAAGAATTCGGAACGGTGGAGAAGAAGGGAAGGGGAGAATGGCAGAGGAAGGGAGGAGAAAACGCCTTGTGAAGGTTGATTAAGAGAAAAATTAAACACAGAAATACAAAATACCTAAGACAATGAAACTAAGTGAATAAGAGAGAGAGAGAGAGAGAGAGAGAGAGAGAGAGAGAGAGAGAGAGAGAGAGAGAGAGAGAGAGAGAGAGAGAGAGAGGGAGAGAGAGAGAGTGTGTGTGTGTGAGAAAGAGAGAGGGAGAGAGAGCGACAGGCAGACGAAGAAAGACACTAACATAGAAAAACAGAGACAAATAGATAAAAAAAAATAGTGATACAAACACACACAGACAAAAAGAGAAGAAACCGTAAGTTTTGTGTTGCTCATAGCAGCTGACAAGGGATCAATACTTCGTTATCACCGCCTCTTTGTTGTCTACAAAGACTCGTGCATTTTATGGCAAAAGTCATCTGTTGACAAGTTGGAGGATGTTTTATGTTTATGTGCATGTGTGTGTTTTTTGTGTGTGTGTTTGTGTTTATGTGTGTTTGTTTGTGTTTATATACTCATCTAGTTGTATTCATCTACTTGAGCTCAGGATCGAGTATCTGCTCTTAAGCCCCGTATTTTGGCCATAATTGGTTCAATGCCGTTACTCTTCACTCACTTTTCTTATTTTATTTACATTTTAAACCGTGTATTGAATTGGCTTCAACAACTTCCTTATCTAGTCAGTTTCACTTATTTACAACTCTAAGAGTGAAAAAGTTCTTTCTGATATGCTTGTGACTCATCTCTGTTTCCTGTTTTCAATTATCCTCTCTAGTTCTACTGATTCTTAATTTAATTGTGCTGCTGTATCTACTTTGTCAATCCCCCTTAGTATCTTGTACGCCTCTATCATGTCTGCCCTATTTCTTCTTTCCTCCAATTTAGTGAAATCCAATTCCTTCAGTCGTATTTCATAGCCGAGTGCCATTATGAGAATGAGTAAGCATGGATAAGAATGAGTGAGCATGGATAAGAATGAGTGAGCATGGATAAGAATGAGCGAACATGGATAAAATGATCATGCTTCCAATATTAGATAGTTTACAAATATTTGAAACAGATGGACCCTAGTACTGAGTTTTCAAGCACTATACTAGTGTCCTCTCTACATTCTGAGAGATCTCTTCTTACTGAAGAGACTTTGTCTGCCTGAACGAAACTCCTTCTCCCACTTTAGTGTTTTTTCCGATACAACCGCAAGTTTTTTGAGTTTACACAGTGGGCGCTTGTAAGGAACAGTGTGTGTTGTGTGTATGTTGTGTGTACGCGTGTGTGTGTTGTGCGTGTGTGTGTTGTGTATGTGTGTGTTTCCACATTACTCCTACGTCATCATAACCCAGCATTCCATTAGGTCGCCTTTATACATTCCGCTGTTTTCCCTTGGCATATCCGAATCTCATTTCGTGATTCTTGCTGACGCACCTTTCCTGCACTTCGGTCCTCCTTCCCTCTCGTCCGCCACACCAACACCCTCTTAATGTCTTTCGGACCATTCAACACCGAAACACCCCGGGCAACCTCTCCGCACGATCGCCCTTACCAACCTATACACCAAGGAGTCCTTCCAGTCCCTAATTTCATCAGCAATCTCCTTCAGCGACCAGATCTGTCCAGCAACCTGCCCCAGCCACTAATCTTCCCAGCGACCTCTCACAGCTACCAATCTCCATAGCATCCTACCCCGTCTACCAGTCTTCCCAACAGCCTTCCAAATAGCCACCAGCCTCTCAAGCCATCAATCTCCAAAGGCTACCTGCACCAGTAACCAATCCCTCAGTAACCTCCTCCAGTAACCAATCCCCAGCAACCTCCTGCAGTAACCAATCCCCCAGCAACCTCCTGCAGTAACCAATCCCCCAGCAACCTCCTCCAGTAACCAATCCCCAGCAACCTCCTCCAGTAACCAATCCCCCAGCAACCTCCTCCAGTAACCAATCCCCCAGCAACCTCCTGCAGTAACCAATCCCCCAGCAACCTCCTCCAGTAACCAATCCCCCAGCAACCTCCTGCTGTAACCAATCCCCCAGCAACCTCCTCCAGTAACCAATCCCCTAGCAACCTCCTGCTGTAACCAATCCCCCAGCAACCTCCTGCTGTAACCAATCCCCCAGCAACCTACCCCCGGCATGAGTTACGAGCACGGAGGCCAGTGAGACAATGGGAAGCGTCCAGTGTATGCTGTGTAATGGCGTCATTAGTGAAGAAGCGCCGGGAGTGAGAAGACAACTTTCATCTCCCTCTGGAAACAGCAGGATGATACATTATGTCGTTGCTAGCGAGTGTAGAATGCGTTAGTGGGGGGTGAGAGCCGTCGAGGTGAGAGGGACGGTGAAAGGGCATGACCCGGAGTGTGTGTGTGTTTACTATTTGTATCTGCAGACTCGAGCAATTAGCTCTTGGGCTGTCTAACCAGCCCATTTTTCCTCTATTATGACTGCTACATATATTTCTCTTACACACGCACAGACACACACACACACACACACACACACACACACACACACACACACACACACACACACACACACAAGAAGCAGCCCATATTAGCTGTCTAACTACCAGGTACCTATTTACTTCTAGGTAACACGAGCATCAGGGTGAAAGAAACTGCCCATTTTTGTCTCCGCCGGCGCCGGGAATCGAACCCGGGGCCCTTAGGACTACGACCCCAGAGCGCTGTCCACTCATCCGTCAGACCCCACTGTGTGCGTGTGTGTGTGCTTCAACCTAACATAATTGTTATGTTCAAGCTTCAGCTCCTGGTCCACGCCTTTACGACTGTTGGTCGTCTTATGCAGATATGTCATATCTGCCTTTAAAATAAATAGATAGATGGAGTGTTAACACTTACTAATGTTTCCCCCCGTCTAGTTTTTCCAATTTCTTACTGCATTTACATTTAAGTGAACCTTACATCCCAGCTACGTGTCTGGTGTACATGCATGTTCTCTTGTTACGTTGCTGCTAACCTGAAAATTTGGTTCATCGATAACCCTGAGAATTATATATACGGAAATCATATCACCACTATTTCTTCTTCCATATTCTTTAAATTTAGTTCTCTCTTTATCCCCGTACCGCAATTTTCGTAATTCTTGAACTACTCATGTATTAAACTTCGGTTCGTCCCCATTCCTTTCCACCGTCCCATCCCAATTCCTTACCCCTTCCAAGTGCTATATAATCATAATGGATTGACGCTTTCCCTTTAAAATTCCCTTCCCTCGTCCACAAATTTTAATTTGTAACTTTGAGGATTGAACTCCGGGCACATGCTATATAGAGATATTGAAAGGGAGAGATAGAGAGAGAGAGAGAGAGAGAGAGAGAGAGAGAGAGAGAGAGAGAGAGAGAGAGAGAGAGAGAGAGAGAGAGAGAGAGATACTTATTAATTTGGAGAACATGAACAGCTTGTGAGATCTGTACAGTTACGAACACCAGCAACAACAAGGGATGCCTTGTCTGCCAGGGCACTGACTCTAGTACTAACACAGGGCATCCTTGAACCAGCTCAGCTCGGCAAGCCCTTCGATTTTCGGCTGACACACAGTCAGCCTAACCAGACTTTAATTAATATTTTATATCGGAAATAATTGTCTCTCGTTGTGTGTGCCATGACGACCAAAAGCAGTTCCTAACAACAGCGCTTGTTCTATTGCCCCAGCTTCCTCGTTAACCCTTGATGGCTGCGATATCCGTGCAGACAAACTATAATTGGTATGTCGCTGAACGTTTGTCGATTAGTGTTTCGTTATTCACTCCTGCTTCTCTTGTCGGTTTGGGTAACGAAGACGAATTAAACGACTGTAACGCTTAATATTAGTCCTTGTCACGTTTGGAAACGGGGGAATCATCCTTTAGGATGGAGTGCTAGGTGGGGTTGGGGTGTTTGTTGTTTGTGAGGGGGTTGTTGACATCGAAGACGGGGTTAGCAGGTGACGGAGGGAAGGTTGATGTGTAGGTTCTTTGCGACTTGTAACACTCTTCATCACAGTCTGAACTGTATGCTCGTTAAATGCATCCACTTATTTGTGTTCACCTTAACAATGCTCTGTGGTTTGCATTTACTCAAGCAGCGTCCTTTGGTTAGTATGATTCCTAACATTGTAACGTGGTTTATGTGTTTTCTACCAGTGTCCTTCAGTTTGTGTGCTTTCTACCGGCGTACAGTCGTTTGTAATTTACTGAATTCCATGACATAAGTGTACACGCGATTTCGTTATCGAGTGACAACTTGCCATTTGACATTGCTTGCCCTTTGTTGCATTTTTAGGTCGATGTTATGGGATTGTACATGACCTTTACTGTCCCAGATACTTGTATTCGGGCCTAAATAAGTTTATATGGATAAAACTCCAGCTCTTGGGCAATGCCTTTCGGCTGTGGATCGTTTGATGCAACAGCCGAACATCCTTTTATGTTCGTATGTTTGTGTGTGTGTTAAAACCTAAGTGAAGTTACAGAAAGAGAGATACGTTCATTGTCTCCCATACATACACACCTCTGTGTACGTGTGTGTATGTGTGTGGTGGGGTGGGGGTGGGGGTTAGTGTGCACTGTGTTAATCTACTACACTGAATAACATCATTGTCTCAATAACTCGCCAGATACGACTGCCCCACATTACCACAAAGACTGTAAAAAGGGGCCATAAAAATTACCAAGCTCACGCACATGTGAGTAGTATTGATATTCAAAAGAAAAGTTTGAAGTAACACTATCAAACGTGACTCTGTGACTTTGGGATGCGGCTGTAACTGAGGGAGAAATAGATATTACTCCTATTCACAGAAGAAATATATTTGACTTCTTTTTACTGAAGAGACAGATTTGATTTCTATTTACTGAAGAAGATATATTTGACTTCTATTCATCGAAGAAACAGATTCGATTTCTATTCACTGATGAAATATGTTTAAGCACTTTTCACTGAAGAAAATTGGCTCCAACTGAGTAAATCAGTTGGTATATGCCCAACATATAAATGTCCAAGAAACAAATAAAATAAATGCGACTTTATCAATTTTACTCGCCCTAATTTGGTATAATAAATCAGACGCCCGTCAGATGCGGGTTTCTTAAGGCGGTGTTTCTGATTCTAATCTAGTCTAATAAAATAACATGGGGTCACCCTTTGAGGTTTTATCATTGGGCACTGCTAACGGGAAAGGACTCGTTACCAATAGCTATGAAAGTGGTATTCTGATTATGTACAAATATTCCACATTATTGGATCTACTTCCGCTCTCACTATGATCTTTCCTCATTTAATGAACCTTAGTTTACAGTGTCGACCCACTGAAAAATTTAATGAATTTGAATCAATGCAAAATTGAAATTTAAATCAATGCACTATTGAAATTTAAATCAATGCAATTTTGAAATTTAAATCAATGCAATATTGACGAAATTAATAAACATTGTCCTTGATAGGTTAGGTGGGTGACCTATAGAACCAAACGCTTCTGGTTCGCCAAAACCAATCAATATTTAACGCTTGACGAAGCGTAAGAGCAGATTAGTAACCAAAGCGAACTTCATAGCTAGTTTAGCAGTTATTCTTGGAAGGCTTGTTGATAAGAACATATTACTAGGAATAAAGGTAATTTCAAAAGACCTATACGAGACATTTTCCATTTATATTCACTCAAAATCATGCCATTTAAGAATGATTGAAACAATCACAATCGACTTGTTAATGGTCCAGGACGAACTGAAATGTCGTCGTCTCTTCAATTTCTAGTGCGTGGTTTGATTAACATTGAAACACTCAATCTACCCTTGAAACAATCTCGTAATTCCACGTCAGTCAAGTTACCCGGTAATTTATTTCATAAATCTTTGTATCCGCCAGATGCTGAAGTTAAGGAGTGATATGCAACAGTAAACAGAAGCAAAACTTGTTGAGAAGGTGGGAAGAGGATGTCGGAAGGAACTGGGCAGACCGGGAGGGCAAGAGGTAGGCAGGAACTGGGCAGACCGGGAGGGCAAGACGTAGGCAGGAACTGGATAGACCAGGAGGGCAAGAGGATGGCAGGTGGCATGAAGAAAGTGGCAGAAAGTCAAGTTTCCTGCCACAGAAGATAAAGAAGGCATCATGACTGAATACTCCTTCACATGATATTATTCCCAGCTTACTGTATACTTGTAGTGACCTTAAATTCGCATTCTATATAGTGGCTTTCTGCACCTTTTCCTCTATTAGATGTTTAGGTGAAGCATTATAATTTAATGAAAGGTTTTTTATTATTGGTGTGTGTGTGTGTGTGTGTGTGTGTGTGTGTGTGTGTGTGTGTGTGTGTGTGTGTGTGTGTATGTGTGTACAAGTGGATTGATCCAAACCATATGGATATGAAAATTAGTTACCTGTCGAGACGATTCAATTATGTATGATAATTCGTTGCTTCATATACATATTACCAATTTGCTATGGTTGCACAGAATTTTAAGATATTGGACAAAAAATAATAGGTTTCCTCACGTACACACACACGCGCACATGCACAAAGATGCATGTGCATCTCCCTACAGAATGAGAGATGAAATCTTTCATGAAACGGACAGAGAGAAAGATCTAGAAGTTGATATCACACCAAACCTGTCTCCTGAAGCCCACATAAAAAGAATAACGTCTGCGGCATATGCGGGGTTGGCTAACATCAGAATTGCTTTTAGGAACCCGTGCAAGGAATCATTCAGATCCTTGTATATCACATATGTAAGACCATTCCTGGAGTATGCGGCCCCAGCATGGAGCCCGTACCTTGTCAAGCACAAGACGAAGATTGAAAAAGTTCAGAGATATGCCACTAGGCTAGTCCCAGAACTAAGGGGCATGAGTTACGAGGACAGGCTGCGTGAAATGCACCTCACGACACTGGAAAACAGAAGAGTAAGGGGAGACATGATCACTACCTACAAAAATCTCAGAGGAATTGACAGGGTAGATGAATAAATTGTTTAACACGGGTGGTACGCGAACAAGGTGACACAGGTGGAAACTGAGTACCCAAATGAGCCACAGGGACGTTAGAAATAACCTTTTCACTGTCAGAGTAATTAATAGATGAAATTCATTAGGCAGTGATGTGGTGGAGGCAGACTCCATACACAGTTTCAAATGAATATATGATAGAGCCCAATAGGCTCAGGAATCTGTACACTAGTTGATTGACAGTTGACAGGCGGGACCAAAGAGTCAAAGCTCAACCCCCGCAATCACAACTAGATGAGTACACACAAAAGAACACCCACACGCACACGCGCGAGCACAATAACATTTACACAAAGTCACACCTGTGTGTACACCGAAGCAGAATTTGAAACTTTTTGTTCGCCAAGAACTCAGAATTCTGATGGCAGTTGAGTGGCCAAGGGATATCGGACAGAGTAAGAGTATATATACCTAGGGTAACATGTCATTCATATGTATGCCATGCATGACGACTGGAATTTGTTTCTTTACTTCAACTGTAAGATGAGTAAACCCCCAAAATTTTTTCTTGGTGAGGGAAAATTTGTGTTTTCGATGCGAATAAGGGTAAGGCGTTAGTTTCACTGTGAGTCCGCAGAGCGAGAGGTGAAATAAGGAAGCGAAGTGTACATAAATCCTTTGTTTATCTATAGATTCATTTGGTTGGTTAACAAGCCCGCAAGTTTTTCACTACTTGGAACACCTCTCGCAATGAAACATGCAGTTATTTTAGGTCCCCGAGCATTGTCCCGTCCGGTTTAGCTCCTTATGGTAAACCTAATAGAAAAGCTTTGTGAATGAACGATTTCTGCTGTGGAATAAGGACGAGTAGTGATATTTATTTGATAGAAGTTTTGCCAGGAGTGAACGTGTCCAACACATGCAGCAAAATCATTGTAAAATCTACTTTGGACTGCAGATCAACATTGCCAATGGATACCTTTCGTATCTTAGTCATATTCAACGGTCTATTATATCTGCCTGTAGTCGGGATGTTAAAATCGCAACAGAGTTCAACAATTTTGTTAGAATATCTTTCACTGGATGACAATAATCGTCATAGAGGCGTCAGAGGCGCAGCACATGTAGATTAAGTGATATACTCTCAACAATGTTTGTACTGGAATATTTTCGGTAGAGAAAAAAATAAGAACAAATTAGAAAGTCAACGACTTTTGAAGGTCGAAATATTGGAAAGTTGGTGGGGCTGTTGGCCAATACAACCACCCTTTTCTTGACCTTTGAATAAATTAACCTTACTTGGTATAGGCTGTGACGATCCAGACGCAACAGAGATGCTCTCACGATCAGTCGGTAAAGAACAGAGCATGATTTAGAAATATGATTTTGTCCTCAACTGGATCATGAGGTTCAATCTGTTCTGGATTACTTACAGGCTTATTATCAAAGACGTTAATAGACAGCGATAGAGTTGGGCTCAGAAAGAGAGCGTGATACCTTACTATCATATTTTTATCCAAATATTTGATTGACAGTCTAACTTATTTAATTGGAATACATGCGGAATTTTCCAGTGAGAGCTCCTAGATTTTTCATTTAAAATTTATGTGGTTTATAATTTTGTATATTGACTAGGGGCTTTCGTATTTTTTTTATTTCTAACAATGTGATAAATAACAAATATATAAGGCTAAATAGAATTTATACATATTTGTAATAGAATTTTATTTTAGCTATGGATACTTAAATAGATTTTTACTATGTATATGAAATTTCATCTTAACAATGTACATTTATTTGATTTTTAACTTAATTTAAATATTTGTTACACTAAATATATCTTAATAAAATTTAATTTATCTCGTATGTATAGTGTAACCTAATTTGTATATATAATGAAAAAAAGGTTATATTTATCAGGTATCTGAAGTTTTTAAAGACATAATCATATGTTACCTCAGAACACCCAAGGATAATCATGAGTGAATTTAAGTAGGGTTGTTGAACCTTGGAATTCTGAAATGCTGTCATAATTATGTTACAATTTTATATGCGTTTAAGATATAACTGTAAACACTTGGGACCCCTTACACAGCCTCCTGGAGACACAGTAGACAATCTAGGGTCCAGAATATAATAATAATAATAATAATAATAATAATATTTATAGGACAAATTATAGAAGAAATTGGAGGGGGCAAAAAGTTTCAAAGTTAATAGTTCAGGGATCCATACGACTAAAAATAATTTTTTATTTAATGTGTACACATTTTGCTATGAATGTTAAAATGTATGTTGAACCCATTGGCATAAATTATGATATACAATGTGTTGTTACCATCTTGGGCAAATACTTAAGACATTATTGAAATTACCCTCAGCACTTAAATGACCTCGTAATGCAGAAATTCCTGCTCATCACTGCAGATACCTCCAACGTATTATGAAACGAGAATTTTGAAAGCATTATTATTATCCCGTGCTTCAAAATTTCGAAAGCGTTATTGCAAGTAGCAGTAACAATTAAATGGGGTCGTAAACAGGTCGGAGAGAAGTAACGCTGGAGCCATAACTGGAGGCAGTGTTAGGGAGGTGGGGTCCGGCAAGGCCATAACACTGAGTCAGCTGGGACGTCTAATGGGCAATTCCCGTAGAGTTTATATTCCCTCCTCTCACATGATCAACAGCATCTTCGCAGCAGCTAGCTCCGTCGAAACCAGTTGCCGAAGATACAGGTAGAGTTCCGGGTCGAATTCTAGCAATATTTCACATTTGTGAAATTTATTATCCGCAACATTTCACATTTATTCAGTGTATTATTGTACAGAAAAAGCAGCTTGACTGAGGTACGAATTAGAACAAAAGGTAACAAACGTCTATAAAACTAATATAAATAACCAGTTCTCAAGTTAAATGTATACAAGTGTACGCTATGGATAGAAACGTATAGATTGAGCTGCTTTAGGGAAAGTAACAGATTTTAAAATACCTCTGTATTAATTAGATTGGGTTGCCCAGGCCGGGCTCACGTGCCTTTCCTAGTAAACAGTGTAGAAATTAGATGATTGTCAGCTCTTGAGACCGGGATGATTTTGCCTGTAGAGGATCCGAGGATCATCACTCACACATTTGATCTCTTGAAGGAGGATCATTATTTCATGGAGTGAATAACAGTTCCTATTGTTATGTATTCGTCGGAAGGTATAGAGAGAGAGAGAGAGAGAGAGAGAGAGAGAGAGAGAGAGAGAGAGAGAGAGAGAGAGAGAGAGAGAGAGAGAGAGTGAGAGAGAGAGAGAGAGAGAGAGTGAGAGTGAGAGAGAGCGACAAGGGTTCTGGCTAACGAGGTGTGGGCAGGTAGGTTATATCAATTAACCTTTACCTGATGTTAAATCCCAGAAGCCGCCATTACATGCAGGTCAACATTGGCAGTGTGGAGGCGGTCTGGTCAGGCAAGGAGACAAGGTCGGGGAGAAATAATTACATAGTGTTCTGTCATTTTTTGCTGTCTTTTCCAAATGTTTCTACCCGAGGCTCTCCAACTCTCCGAGTCAGCTGACCTGTATCATATAAAGGGTAAAGGGTATCTCTATTGCACCTCACTTTAGTATTCAGACGAGTTTATTGTTTATAATAATGATAGTGGTAATGGGCGTAATAATAATAATAATAATAATAATAATAATAATAATAATAATAATAATTAGTAATTAATAATAACACTATTTAGAGTAGTCGGTATTGCTCTCTGCTTTCATAAAACTGTGCCGGAGAAGCATGTGGACGTGAGTCAACCCAACTAAGAATTTCCCTGGAAATTCTGTATTGACGTAGCACTGTGCTTCTATATTATTCATTTACTCTATTTGTAATCTATCTGTATGTTTTGGTTTGTAGTCTGCTTCCAAAATGTGTTCCATAATTGTCTCTATTTCTGATATTAAGAGTATTGAAATGGCTATATTAGTGTAAAGGATTTTTTTTATTATTGTCCCATTTTGCATTCTATGTTTGATAGCTTATTCTCGAGGGTGTAAGTCGTGGAGAAGTTGAATGGGGAGTGTGTATTTTGTGAACTTTGTAGAATACACAGACCAGTCACATTTCTTCTGGATGCATCGGATTTAGGCGTATATATTGAACTTCTCACTAAATGTTCGACTCTTTTGAATCTCGTCTAACAAGTCTAGATAAAACTGAGGAGGGAAAATCCTTATTAGTGCTGAGGACTCCATTTCTGATTTGATTTGCAAGGTGAAGAGTATTCTCATCTCATATATATCCATTAGAACCTAAATTATGCGCTCCTCTGTGCAAACGACTAAGTGTCTTAGCATATTTGGCTTCAAAACTTGTCACATGCAACTTGAAGGCCAATTTTTTATTAATTTTCATTCCTAATGGAACATAATATATATTCACGTTTAAAGCCGTAACCTTGAATTTCGGATCCAAAATCCATATACAGATAAATTCCTTATCGGAGAACCTCGTGTGCCACCGCAAAAGGAATTTTTAATATGTGGAATGAAACAAATATTGGTTTCCTCTGCCTTCAGTGATGTTATAATATTATAATCCGAAAAAAGCTAGCTAACATTATTAATTTAATATTTTACAGGATAGAATTTAAGATGGTATAACTGTCTATAGCCTGGTGAAAGTGGCAGTTACATAGGGATGTTGATTGATGGTAAGGTTGACAGATGACAGACAGAAACAAAAATCAGACAGAAATAGAAATTGATGTTAAAAGTCTAACGGAGAAGTGAATAGGTATATAAACATATAATGATATTAAGATTTTACTTATTTTTCATTAAGATCAAACAGGACCCAAAAAATACAGTATAACGTTACTTATTTACATGTTTATTGGCTCAGTACACGCAGTTGGCTGTGGTATAGAAGCGAGGATTTTATCGGTCTTGGTTTGGTTTGGAATAAAAAAAAATCGTATTGTATATATGGCAAGTTACTATAAGTTTTGGTTGTTTGTATGGTTTACTTATATATATATATATATATATATATATATATATATATATATATATATATATATATATGACAATGTCAGACCACGAAGGAAAATGAAACAGGAAATTTCCTTAAGTACTTTCGTATATTAAATACATCTTCAGAAGGTCAAGTTAAGTCAGAAGGTCTTCATAAGTTCTATGTCGGGCAAACATCTAAAGATTTAAAATGTAGAATATCGCAACATAAATACTCTGTAAGACATGGCCAATTATCTAATGCTTTGTTTGTGCATTTGTCAGAAAAAGCTCACCAAATTGATTGGGAGAGTGCGTCTTCAATAACAAATTGTAAAAGCACCTATAACAGAAACATAATTGAATCCGCTTTGATACAGATCACCAAAGAAAGTAATTTGAATATTAGCAGTGGTCTATATAACTTAGATCCATTTCTAATAGATCAGCTATAGGGCGATTTAAGTAGAATCATTGAAAAACATTTGTCTCACTAATTTATTGTATATATTTACCTCTTTATGTTATAATTTCCTATGTATTATGCTTGTATGTCTGCTGTATCAGATGGGCCATTGGGCTACATCAGATGGTCCAATTGGGTGCATCTGATGGGCCAATGGGCCTTCTGCGTTGTCCAAGTATTGTACCTCACCTTACTTCACCACTCTCTCCTG
>NC_091174.1:7974524-7984524 GCF_040958095.1 Procambarus clarkii
TAGGGATTCGTTCCTTTAAGAATGCAGTTAGGTACTCGTTCTTTCAGTATTCCGGAGTCCTCATGGATTCAAAATAATTACGTTTTTTTATTTATCAACACACACACGTATATATGTAGGATATAATCGGCGATGTAAAGGAAAGGTTGAATCATCAAACATGCTTGAAACTGCTAAATATCATTCATTCACTTTCTAAATATCTGCAATTCTAAGTGCGGACGAGTCAGCAGAGTGGATTCCTCGAGGAGCAGGGATATGTCGAGGATCAATTCGCCAGAGTGACGAAGCCGGACGAGTTGGGTGGAGTCGTGGAGCAATGGGAGGAGACAGCCCAACCCCGCGCGCTCCTTACATGTAACACACAAGACGACCCCGTTCAACAAACAGGACCCATTAATCGCTACAAAACAGGCATTCGTTGCTCACAGAAAAAAGGAAGACGCTTAACACAATTTTTTTCAAGAAATTATGCAAGATAATAATAGTGATTTTTGCAGAGACGAACCCCCAAGGAGATGGTTACTCCCGATTTATTGGTTTTATACAGAGCGGATCAGAGTCTTGTTGACAAAGACCTTGTCGGGAAGCAGGTAATGACCTTGTGCAACTTAGTGATGAGTTGAGAACTAGCCAATAGCAGGAGAGGGAGACATAACGATGGTAGCCAATCGCGGAGGAAGGGATCACGTGATCTCCTTGTCAGAGGAGTATATAAGCCCGGGTATGACCATACCCCAACACTACCATCCGGCCCACAGAAGCCTCTGGAGTTCTCTGGGACCACTTGAAACTGACTAGACATGAAGATTCTGGTGAGATATCTCTCAAACTCATTAATATTCTTTCTTGTAAAGTCTATGAATTATACAGAGATATAATCAAACACTTGATTATTTTGAGATTATTTTCATGTTAACTTCAGTTAAAGCATTTGTTTCGTTGTAGCTTAAGAACGGTCGTCTGATAAAGACAGTAACACTGGTCTTGGAGATTCGATGAAACTCAAAGCTCTTTACAGATTTTTACCTTTTGAATTTTGTATTCAAATATACTGACGATTTATAAAGGCACTACAGATATATGAGCTAATTCTCTAATATCTTCCCACTCGCATTCACTATTAATGAGTTATTAATTAATTAATTGTTTTTGCACTCGGGAATAAGTTTTTAAATAACCTTAGCTATTAATTTAATGTAGAATCATATTTAATCCATTTTATTTTTATTACATCCTTTTGAATATGTTATTCCTTCTTCAGGCAGCTATCTGTGTGCTCGCGGTCGGTGTGAGTGCACAGGTTGGGCCTTCAGGTATCGTCAGTCCTGATGGTGTCAACACACAGTTCTCTCACGAATACGCTAACAACATCGTGTTGATAGGGCCTTCTGGCATCGTTACCAGGGATGGTACCAACCGCCAGCTGACTGCGGGAGAAGCTGGCCTCCAGGTGGCCACCAACCCGATCCCTGTGGCTCAGTATATCAGCAACTATGGAGCTTTCGGGCCCTCTGGTATCGTTCGCCCCGATGGTAAGAACATTCAGTTCACCCAAGATCAGGTCGATCAGTATGTTGTAGTTGGCCCCTCCGGTATTGTTTCAAAGGACGGCAAAAACATCCAGTTTACTGATGACCTTAAGTTCGCTCCCCGCAGCAAGCGCAGCACTGCTGGCTTTGTCACTCCCCAGGGCAACGTTGGCTTCTCAGGCATCCTGAGACGTGATGGCAGCACTGACCTCTTCAGTCATGATCTTGCTCATGACATTCTCTACTTTGGACCTTCTGGTGCTGTCACTAAATCCGGCCGAAATCTCCAGTTCACCGACGACTTGAGAATCGCGAATCCACGAAGCAAGCGTGCCCTGGTGGGGCCCTCTGGTATTATCCTCGATGATGGTACCCCAGTCCAGTTCAAAACGGCAGGTGTGACCATTGCCCTCGAGGGTCCCTCTGGTTACATCTTGAGTGATGGCACCCCTATTCAGAAGCGCAGCAAACGTGCCCTGGTTGGGCCCTCTGGTATTATCCTTGATGATGGTACCCCAGTCCAGTTCAAAACGGCAGGCGTGACCATTGCCTTGGAAGGACCCTCTGGCTACATCTTGAGTGATGGCACCCCCATCCAGAAGCGATTCTAATCATGTGATAAGCTACTCGTGCATCATCCCTAGCGATTGAATGATCCAGCTGGAACTTGGTTAATCTGTTACTGTCCTCTCGAACGGCAAGATCATCCACGTGAGAGAACGAGTTTTCTCCCCATTACCTTTCAACATGACTCGGTCTCTCAAGATCAGTGATACCTTTACTTTGTATTTTCCAATTGTACAGAATTCAGACAAATACTATGTATAGGTCTTTTCCAAACAAATAAATTGTCTTCTTTTTATGCCATTGACTCAATTAATTCCTAAATTCTTAACAATTAACGCATGATGCACGTATTTCGTGATAAGTGGGACATACTCTTTCCAATATGAAAGAGTATTATAATCCACGCCGGCCCCTCCCCCCCAAAAAAAAAATACTTGACCGTCCACGTTTAATAAAGTTACCGCAGACAAATGGTTCCTGTGACAAATCTAGAAGATTTGTCACAGGTTTCGGTTTGCATTAAAATATTATAATTTTTCGACATAAGGGTGCTGTTGAGATGAGGATTGTGTCGAAATGAGCATGTTGACAAAATGTGAAAGTTGGCAGAATGAGATTGCTGAAAGAATGAGGATGTGGTTGAGATAAGGAATTTTAAGTAAATGCATTTTGAACACCAACAAAATTTCAAGATTCCTCACAATGGTAATAATAACATTATTAGTAACTAGAAAAGATTACAATATATCAACATAAAGTCGTTCTTATATAGTACTTTTACCTTTCATTCTAAGAAACATTGCAGAATAATGTGTAAGAGACAGTACACTGATTATCAGAGTTAAGGAAATATACTTCAGCTCAGCATTTCTGGGCAAATGTATTAGATTTTGATCTAGATTGCCAGTTAATACAAGTACCACAAGTCATCACAGCTTGTCGAGGATTTTGTAAGATTTTGATGCGTCAGTTAAAAAAATTATCTCGCAAAATCAGATAAGTCATATGATTAATATTATATCGTAAAACCACATGCGTCAGATGAAACAGTAACTATTCCAAGTTGCCGACCAAGCCAGCGGTTGTGATTATTAAAATTTGCTATAAGTAATGCAATTGCCATATAGTCATTACGTTAGAAAAATTCCAAGTTGCCATACCTTTCCAACACGATTGCTATCATCTTTAAGGTACAGTCTCATTGTAAACGATCAGGTTTACACATAAGTTCTAGGTTTCATGTCCAGTCAACATTGACTGCCATGGTCTTTACTCCTGCTTGTGAAAATTGTAGAATTGAATGTGTAAGGAATTTAAAGTTGTCACTGAAATTAACACATTTCCTTATGTAACTATTAAGGACATGCATGAATTACAGTTTAACCATCCATAATAAACTTGACGAAGCTCTGTATAAACAAAAGATTTCAGAATTTTGCTTTTACTGAAAACTGAGAATGCTCTTCTAATGCTCCAGACTGATCTTCCAGCCATCTGAAGTATTGAAGGTTGTGAATGCTCTAGACTGACCTTCCTGCCAGCTTAGATACTGAAGGTTGAGACTGCTTAAAAAAATCCAGTTTAATTTTCCAGGCAACTGTGGACTAAACTTAACTCAGGAATGTCCTCCAGTACCTCAAAACATACTTCTGATGAAAATTTGAAACCAAATGTGCAGAAAGATACTATAAAAATCTTCCTTTTATCGTATTTGCTAGATTAAATCCTTAAAACAGTCCTTACCTGACAGTGACGCTTCGAAAGGTTATCTAGTTCCTTGATAGTAAAGTAATTACAAATTTAAAATATTTTCTTGCAGCATAAATTGAAGAATTAAGAAATTTAAAATGATTGGTTGGCAGGAGTCACATGAAAAATGTTTCCTCTTCATTTTGCAAATCGTTAATTCTTTTCGCTTTCATATTCCGCTCATCTCTGTTGGTAAGTGACAAATACCTGTCAACATTGCATCATATGTATTGTCTGACATTTAAAATATTTCAGATTGATCATAAATGAGTTCACATGATCTTAATTTTAATTTAGCGTTAATTCACCTGCCATTTGGGTCACGTTTCATCTCAAGGACAATTCAAATCACTTTATTTCGTCTTATCTGTATATATATATATATATATATATATATATATATATATATATATATATATATATATATATATATATATATATATATATATATATATATATATATACTGTATTGTAGTGTATTGTAGTGTATTGTAGTGTATATATACACTGAACACTTTAATATTTTCTTCTACCACCCACATTCTTTTTGTGGGTGGTAGAATATATATATAATATATATATATATATATATATAATATATAATATATATATATAATTATATATATATATATATATATATATATATAATTATATATATATATATATATATATATATATATATAATATATATATATATATATATATATATATATATATATATATATATATATATATATATATATATTTGTTTTATTTAAACTTTGTTACAAAAATGGAGTTACATATAGGGTACAGGGTACAAAGATGATTATCATAAGTTGTCGAATTCCTCCAGCTCCTCAGATGGCGGGCAAGAACCCTGAATGCAGCATGCATTTTCCCCTCTGTATCGCCACGCTGAGGCGCTGGAAAAGGAAGCTGGTAGTTCTAGGGTCTCTTCTTGTTTCAATTAGCCTAAAAACACAATTCCTTCAAAAAACTGGTGGCACTCTTACCCAGGCGCTGAGTGTCTCAGAAGCAATGGGGCTAAATTGAAGTGGTGATCCAGTTCTCTGTACTTACGGGATTTGGCTGATTCCCTGTGAGTGGCAGCGCCACCCGCTTGTGCAAAACTAAAGTCACTGTGGGTGTTAACCAGGGTTGATTCGCACGTATAGTTCCATATCAACTGTTTGCCATTCTTCAAGTGGTTCATTGTGATACCATCAGGACGACCAATAAGAGCAGCAGAGTTACGGGGCGTTAGGTAACGGGGCTCTCTCGCAGCTGGGCATCCAGCTGAGGTGGGGCTCCTTTTGATGATGTTAACTTCACTGTGCCTCGAGTGCCGTCCACCTGTGCTTTGGTACCTGTCGGCCTCCACCTCTCCGCAAATACACCTATATTTGGTGTGGATATATATACTACTACACTACACATATATATATATATATATATATATATATATATATATATATATATATATATATATATATATATATATATATATATATATATATATATATATATATGTAGTACTTTTTAGCTAGAAATTCAGAATAAGCTAAAAAGTGTATTGAAAATAATATATTTTAGAGTACTCCACCGCAAGAAACTTCGTGTCATTAATTACAAGGTACGATAGTACGTGTTACGTCGTAGGAACGGTAAGATTAATGCCGACTTTTTAGCACTAATATCATTATTACCTTTCGTTTTCTCTGACGCACACAGATTGTTAAATACTCTAACTACCCATCATGATATAAAACATTTCCCGAAAATCGAGCTGACTAAATGTTTTCAAGATAAATACAAAAACCTGTAATGATGCATCCAGGGAAAGCTTTGTCTTCGTCTGTGATGAGAGGAAGTCAGATTGTCATATTGAGAGTGAAGTATTGAGGAAGTGAAATGCATAATTCATGTGACCATCAGTGGTTCAGTGTTGGTGAGTGATGCAGCCAATCAGAACTCAGTCATAAATCAGCTTGGAGTTAAAATGTCAGTCAGGAATATGCAATGAAACAGCTAGATTCAATCATAAGTCAGAAAACAGAATTCTCTTGCTGAGCATTCAGGAGTAAGCCAAGGATCATTCAGAATGCAATTAGTTGTCAGAGTTAATACATGAGTTAATCAGGGCGCTGAAGATCTCAGCTTCCTGAACATGTACTCAGGATTCAGACATTAGCCACTCAGGTACCACTCACTTCTTCCCTTGTGTAGTTATTTTGTATATGGTAGTGGTGCAAGTTTAAGAAAATGAGGATATTTACAGGTTTTCTGAACATGAGACACACGCAAATGCGACTCCTTTTTTTTAGTCCTACAGATCTCACATCTTTGAAAATGTTAATTATTGAGGAATAATGAGGGGGGACATATTGCAAGTTTGAGTGTGTGTGTGTGTGTGTGTGTGTGTGTGTGTGTGTGTGTGTGTGTGTGTGTGTGTGTGTGTGTGTGTGTGTGTGTGTGTGTGTGTGTGTGAGTGTGTGTGTGTGTGTATTCACCTAGTTGTGCTTGCGGGGGTTGAGCTCTGCTCTTTCGCCCCGCCTCTCAACTGTCAATCAACTGTTACTAACTAATAACTATTTGTGTGTGTGTGTGTGTGTGTGTGAGAGAGAGAGAGAGAGAGAGAGAGAGAAAGTCACACACTGAATGCATTCTACAAGTGCGTACATATGTAAACTTAAATTTAACAATGCAGTTTTAGATTTCTATTGACAACCAAATCAGAACACGAATGTTAACAGTGAATCAAGGTTGCATTTTGATTTCTTTTACAATTACCTTTCTCGATACATATAAATGGTAAAAAAATTGTAAGTGAAGAATTAAATGTCTGATTATACAACTGAATATATTTATATTGCTTTCACATATGTACAGGACATCATAACAGGAAATTAACAGTGATAACCATGGGCCTATAGGCAAAATGAGTCGTACAAGGAGAATCAAATCGGGTTGCAGATATCTCGGTTCCCAGAAGGGCTCCAATCCAACGGGGAAACGATTGACGTTCTTCTTGTTGATAAATGCCGGAAGGGATTCGTCAGCAGAGATATGTGGCGGGAGATTACAAGAATACATGTCTTAATAGTACTGGTATTCGTCTTGGAACTGGATGTTCTTGCCATCTTTGGTGACGATACCGGAAGGTCCGACAAGGACATTGTTGTCGACTTGAGCCTGGCTGAACTGAATGTTCTTGCCCCCTGGGCGGACAATACCGGAAGGTCCGACGACTCCCCTGAATCTGGCGTATGGAAGGGGTGCGGGTAGAGAGCCCAGATTCAGGCCAGCCTGGCCGGAGGTTAACTGGAGGTTAGAGCCATCTGATGTGACAATACCAGAAGGTCCAACCAACACGATTCTGTTGACAAAATCGTGGCTGAACTGAACGTTCTTGCCATCTGGACTGACGATTCCTGAAGGCCCAACCTGAGCGCTGACGCCAACGGCGAGAACGCAGATCGCTGCCTGAGGGCGAAAAAAATATTAAAATAGTGTCGGCATGATATCAGAGCATGTTATTATTCGAGTGTTTAGCTTGGAATGTTTGGAAAAGAAACAAGTATAAATTGTGACATACCAGAAACTTCATGTTGATTTCGAATCTGTTGGCTGGAGAACTCCTGAATAGGCTTCTTCAGGCGGATGGTTGTGTTCACACTTTGGTCTGCAGTGATATATATACCATCTCTGCCGGGATGGTCACGTGATCCTTCGGCATATAACTGGATGTCGAGTGGAAATCTTTCCTACTGTTTATTCACCAGCACCTGCTTACTCACACTAACGTCCTTCCAAGGTAAGCTTTTTATCCTACACCCCTAGCAGCAAATTCCTGACTCTCAACCTCATCTAGGACCCTAATTATCGATAATTATAATTTATGATACAACTGTTGTTGTTTACAGACAAGTGTTTGGCAAACATTATTTCATGAAAATTTCAGCAGACAATGCCACAGAAAAGCTCAACCCCCAAGTTTTCAAGGCTACTCCACGAAGGTCGCCCCACCCGGTGTGTGTGCGTGTGTGTGTGTGTGTGTGTGTGTGTGTGTGTGTGTGTGTGGGTGTGTGCACGCGTGTGTGTGCAACCCATCCTCCTGTTTAGATTATACTTTTTTGTAACTATGTGGAACATTGTACATATACTGACGTAATGGCCAAATAGTAGATTTTTTTACTTTTCACTTTAAATAGTTCGAAAAATGAAGCTGAAAACCAAACTTAAATGTTCCTAGGCATAGTATACCACGTATATATGTATTAGGCCTCAGATATCGTATGTTAGGCCTAAGTTAGGTTAGACTAGATTTTATTAACAATATAAATGCAAAACCTTTTCCCGTTGGTCCAAATTCAGTAATACCAAATTCTAGTTTCTAATTGTCCATTACGTCAGTATATGTCCAATGGTCGACATCGGTATTTTAAACTATTTAGTGCTATCTAAAGAGGAGTATGAGGTCGTATGATTCCTACGCCTCTCGTTACGTTACATCACTGCATATTTAGTGCTCGTTTGATCGTGAGAAAGTGCAGAGTATTGCATGCTCTCTTCAACTGTTTACCAGATTATCAATAAGCAAGTTTGGATCATTGGTAAAATATTTATGTCTATCCTTAAATTGAGTGACAAAATATCTTTCGCGATTGGTAAATGAGATCTTTCCTTAAGTATAAAGAAGAGGAGTAAAGAGTAGGAAAGGAGATTCATATACACAACCAGACTATCATTAGCTCTAATTAGTCTGTAATTAACTTGAACTTTGTGAGGCCCATCGGTCCTCTGTTGGCTGTTTTTTCAGCTTCGTTAGTTCAAATTTTACATTTCATATTTATATTTAGAATTTTACATTACTAGTACATTTAGAGGTGTAAAAGAAATATATATATATATATATATATATATATATATATATATATATATATATATATATATATATATAATATGAAAATTGAACAGTGGAGTAGCGTGAATTGAAAGGGCCATTGCTTTTTAATGAATATAGGCACTAATTAAGGGTCGAAAAGAGATTACCCAATTTTGCTAAAATAATATTAAATGTTAAATAATTCATATTTTAATTAAATTCAAAGCTCTAGGAATGACATTTGATTTAGTCTACAATCGCTATGTGATAAAATAATTACTTTTTCATTTGTTAAATTCTTTGATGTTGAAAGGTGTTGAGCCAGCAGTACTCAGTATAATACACATATATCATTTATGGGTTATGATGATGGGCATAAAAGCAAACACACACACACACACACACACACACACACACACACACACACACACACACACACACACACACACAATAATAACAATAATAATAACAGAACAAGGGGACATGGGTGGAAGCTGGAAACTCAGATTTGTTACAAAGATGTTAGGAAGTTTTCCTTTAGCGTGAGAGTAGTGGAAAAATGGAATGAAAAGAAGGAGCAAGTTGTGGAAGCAAATTATATTCTTAATTTTAAAACTAGGTATAATAAGGAAATAGGACAGGATTCAATGCTATTAACAACTGGTAGCTAGAAAGGCGGGATCCAAAAATCAATGCTCGATCCTGCAGGCACAAATAGGTAGGTAGAAATAGGTGAGTTCACACATACACACATTCTCCCACTACCATTCGGTTAATAACCATCGAGAGTTTTCAGAAACTCTTGGTAAGGATAGAATGCCTCGGGGGATGGCCAGTTGACCTCGCCAGCACACCTGGGTGTGTTGTCTGTGTCGATCAGCTGTGTTGCCCACACCTCTGCCCTGAGGTGTATTGTGTTAACGGTGGTGCTGGCGTATAAGGTGCGACATCGTGAGGTTATTTCGTATTAGTGTGTGTGTGTGTACTCGCCTAGTTGTGCTTGAGGTTGAACTCTGCTCTTTCGGCCCGCCTCTCAACTGTCAATAAATCAACTGTTACTAACTACTAACATTTTTTTCACACACACACACACACACACACACACACACACACACACACACACACACACACACACACACACACACACACACACACACACACGCACACACACACGCACACACACGCGCACACACACCCAGGAAGCAGCCCGTAACAGCTGTCTAGCTCCCAGTTACCTATTTACTGCTAGGTAACAGATGCATCAGGTTGAAGGAAACTCTGCCCA
>NC_091174.1:7989524-8044524 GCF_040958095.1 Procambarus clarkii
AAATAGTTGATGTTATAATTCCTGCTTTCCCTAAAGTGTGTGTGTGAATGTGTATATATATATATATATATATATATATATATGTCGTACCTAGTAGCCAGAACTCACTTCTCAGCCTACTATTCAAGGCCCGATTTGCCTAATAAGCCAAGTTTTCCTGAATTAATATATTTACTATAATTTTTTTCTTATGAAATGATAAAGCTACCCTTTTCTCTATGTATGAGGTCAATTTTTTTTTATTGGAGTTAAAATTAAAGTAGATATATGACCGAACCTAACCAACCCTACCTAACCTAACCTAACCTATATTTATAGGTAAGGTTAGGTTAGGTAGCCAAAAAAAGCTAGGTTAGGTTAGGTTAGGTAGGTTAGGTAGACGAAAAAACATTAATTCATGAAAACTTGGCTTATTATGCAAATCGGGCCTTGAATAGTAGGCTGAGAAGTGTGTTCTGGCTATTAGGTACGACATATATATATATATATATATATATATATATATATATATATATATATATATATATATATATATATATATATATATATTCATATATATATATATATATACATTTTATATACACATTTATATATATAAAAAATGTGTGTGTGTGCGTAAGGTCTTCATTTTCCTTGTGGATACTTACGCATAATCGAATCACGTGTTTTTTTTATTATTCTTGCATATATATATTGTGTTTGTGTCCTCACCTTGTTGTACTCACCTAGATGGGCTTGCAGGAGTTGACATTCGACTATTTGGTCCCGCATGTCAACGCTAGCCTGTTAAAACGGGCGTTTGTGTGGGTGTTTCTAAGTGTGTGTGTGCGTGTATAAATACTATACAAATTTAGATTAATGCAAAAACAAAAAGGCTTTATCTCGAATTACATACTTTTTACACACAACCAGACCATGTCCTGATCATCAACACCAAAGTATTAGACAAATACAGCGACAACAGACGATAGGCATAGCCATAGCCTAATGGCTATGCCTAATTTCAAACACGCTCCTCCAACTATCAATATATTACGTAATGCACGTAATCATTAGAGTGGGTTCTCTATTTTGTATCCATTTTGTGGTCTGGCTTAATGCAGACAAATACATGGTTTTGAAATCTAGTTTGAGGACAGAAATTACACGCCACGAGTCTTCGAGGCAAAATCAAGGACTGAACAGCTTACTCGTTATAAATTGCGGAACAAGGAACCAACTTTGGCAGTGAGAAAAACCTGCTCACGCGTCCTGTATCCACCATTGGCCTTCCTCATCTTATCGTGTTTCCAGTGTCTTGTTATTTGTTCTATATTCCAGAAGAACCTTCTGAAGGTGGGTAGTGGAGGTTCTGGAGCTACGGCCGCTAAGACATGTATCTCTCTTGACTCGGATGTACATTTGTACATACCAATATAATATCAAGTACCTGAGTTCGATTCCTGGGTACGATGAGAAGTTCGGGCGCGTTTCTTTGCAACTAATGTTCACTTAGCAGTAAATTGGTGTCATGGACTTAGGCAACTGTTGTGGGTTATGTTCTGGGGAAGGTCAGTCATTGGTCTACGGGGACCTCAATTAGTCTAACAAGCCTACTGTTCCTAACTGCTAAAAATCAAATCGTTTCCCTGAGTCTTTATTTCACTGATTGCAATAAATGATAAGATAGTTCTGAATCCGTTCGCTCACTCGAAGTTTTAAATTCAACTGGCGAGAAAATAACAGCCTGCTTAGATGGAAATAAGATGAAAAAATAAGATGGAAAATAAGATAAACAAAATAGTTTTTTTGTGTGTGAGTAAAAAATAAAATTTTCGATATTGGATGACTGTTATAGCTGAACATGTCTCTGTCTTTCACCTTTTTTATTTTACCATCAAATTTATTTTGGCTTGCTGAAACTTTGTAGGCTATGCAAATTTCGTTTGTGTCTGAAGGAAGGAGAATGTTAATTCCTGCAGAAACTCTGTCATTTCTTTTAAAAATGCTTATGGTAGTAGAACAATATCTTCTTCAACTCCTTATTCACCTCTCTCTTTCATTCACTCCCCACCTTCACTGGCCTTCTTTCTCCTCCGTGCTCTTTCCTCATCTCCTCCTTCTTCCGCTTTCATAAATTCCTTTCCCAATCCCCTCGTCAACTCCTTTCTCACCTCCAGCTCCTATATTTTACCTACCTCCTCAATTTACTGCTGAGCTCTTTTTCTAACTTATACTCAATCATCTGTATCTCGGCACCCCTGTCAACACCCCCTCTCATTACTTCTCTCCCGAACCTTCGGATTAAATACGCCACCCAATTTATTTCCTTTTTGGCTTATATCACAAATTTCCGAGCTAACACCCATCCTAGAAAACAAATAACTCAACACCCACTTATGAAACTAAATTAAAGTGACGATATTTCCTTTCGTCCTGGACTCTTATTACGTGTTGACCAAGCAAGAGCTTTGTATGCCTGCTCCTTAATGCCTATACTAGCATTTAGATATTAGGAAGCAGGAGTTTCTCTTACTTAAGCACTAACTTCCCATTACTCTTTTTTCCTAAAAATGCTTACACGAAACTCTAGATGTACGTTTCGGTTGTATCCAGGCTTCTAGCATTGTAACTGGGACAGAGCTTCTAATGGATGTTGAAAATCACATTATTATTTCTATTGCAAATGGGATTTTTTTTCTTGTCCCCTTCTCATATTCCTACTCCTTCGCAGATCTCTTAATCTTCTTCTGCCTTATCCTTCTCCTAACCTCTCTCTAACCCTCAATCTAAATGTTACCAGTCCTTTCCCTGCCCAGTTCTTCAATCTGTTTTTGCCCTATCCCTTCCATGTACAGTCCCCCATCCCTCTTTCTATTTGTTCCCAATCAATGGCCTGCTCTAATTCGCTTCCTTTTCTTATTCATTTTTCTTTCCAATCTATTCCCTCTCCTGGTCCTCCCTATTCCAGTTCTTCTTACTACCTTCCATCCTCCCCACTCCTAGGTCTTCTATCCCTGAAATTTTGTGTGAATCAGCATGAAATTCTGAATTCTACATTAAGTTTGCACTCCAATATGGCAGAGACCAATTGCTGCTGGAACTATTAAATATATCTTAAACTGCGTTTCATTTTCGTTAAAATTACAAAATATACTGAACTAGTAATTGAATTCGATATACTCTCTTCACATGTTTCATTTTACTGATTGATGCGTTAGAGAGCGTGTGAAATTTCCGCTTCTCAATTTTCTGTGTTGGTAGCACAATTGCCATATATTTAAGGTTTGAAGGATTTTAGCAGTAATTAAAAATTAATATTTGACGAGAAATTAATATTTGTGAGAGTTCTTAAATGTAGATTTACCTAAAATCGCTTCTCTATTAGTTAAGAATACATCAGACTGGATTTGCGCTTGTACTCTCTATATGATTAGATGAACAAGTGCAAAAATTCACGTATATATGAACAGAAAGATTCTGAAAAAGAAATACAGCTTTTATTATTTAACAAAAAACCTAGAAGGGGTACCACCTCTGGTGCAAGTGTAGGGACCCATAGCCTCGGAGAAGAAAATTAAGAGTACTCAGAGAAGAACTTGTGGATCCTCACTGAACACTTTGATATTTTTTTCTGCCACCCCTATTCTTTAAGTATGTGTGTATATATGTCTAACTTTATTTTAAAATTTCATTACACAAAAAAAGGTTACAACATTGGTTACATGCAGGGTACATGGCTACTTGTCACAAGTTGTAGAGCTCCTCCAGCTCCTCAGATGGCGGGCAGGAACCATGGATGCAGTGAGCATTTCCTCTCTGGATCGCCTCACTAAGGCGCAGAAAGAGAAAACTGGCAGCTCTAGGGTCTTTAGTTGTTTCAATTAGCTTGGACCCCAACTCCTTCAAAAAACTAGCATCACTTTTTCCCCAGGCACCAAGTGTCTCTGAGGCTTATATTTTATTATTAAAATAATAATAATAATTTATATTACAGTTAAAATCGGTGTACTAGATCTAGTGCACCAATACAACTATAAAAACGAGTGCATGATATTTGCTTGAAATGCTTGGTGGAATTTTTGTTTCCTGTTACATCAAAACCTCCCTAAAAGTATGCGCCACATTGGCTACGTTAAGGAGTAAACATGACATTCTCTTTGCTACTACCGCCTCAAGTAACACAAACAAAAATACGAAACCTTTGAGGTCTGTTTGCGGCTTGATACACCGCAGATACTCTCTCTCTCTCTCTCTCTCTCTCTCTCTCTCTCTCTCTCTCTCTCTCTCTCTCTCTCTCTCTCTCTCTCTCTCTCTCTCTCTCTCTCTCTCTCTCTCTCGCTCTCTCTCTCTCTTTTTCTTGAAGAACTTTCCCTTCTTTCCTACATGACACAATTTTTGTACTCCCCTACAAACGCACTCAACTACAATAATCTTTTCCTCACACGCTCTCAACGAAGGATTTTCCTTTTCGCATCTATCTCATTAGTTATACACGCCTATCCCACACAACCAATAGGTCGTACATTCCCATCCCTCACATTCCACTGATCATACATTCCCAACCGATACAGCCCATTGATCATACACAGAACCCATAAGCCTCGATCCCACACTCAATCACAAATAATTCACCAGCTATTTTATCCTTCTCGAATCATTCGATTCATATCATTTCATTAATACTCTCATTGTCTCTTAATTCTGACTGAATATAACACACGTATTGCCATTTCTATGACGAACACTAACGTATCTTGTATGTCCATATGACGAACCATTGGGAATGATATTAAAACCGGTAATATTACAGTGAGATTATATTATGCAATATTATGTCTGAAAGAAATATTATGTAAGTCGAATATATATGAATTGTTAATGGGAGGGTATTGTTAATAAGAGAATATTGTTATTACGAGAGTATTGACATGTTCAATGTCAAATAAATTAGATTCACAGAGGATTTTATCAAGGGACACTGGATGTGACACAAATTCGAGAATCCATGTATAAATCCTTAGATTATAGCGTGTATGATTCTCTTTAATGTACTTAAACAATATATATTTGACTCGTAAACCTACTAACTACCTTCAATAAAATATGTAATTGCAATAATTACAAAGTAAATTAAGGTTTTTATGCATAGTGTGTATTTATGACTCAACTGTGGGAAACGTTCTTAACGGCAAGTTTACTATCTTTTATATTATTTATTCAAACTGCATTAAAAGTTGGTGGAAAGTGCCGAGGGACTTTCATAGAAACGTAATTGATATGCATTGTTAATAAGGTACAATATTTTCTGGGGAATTGCTGTGGTTAGGCAGTTTGTTCAAACGTATCTATTTCGTAAATGCAGGACCCTGTATATATATATATATATATATATATATATATATATATATATATATATATATAATATATGATGACTAAACTATACAGCAGAAGATGAAGAGACGACGACGTTTCGGTCCGTCCTGGACCATTATCAAGTCAATTGTGCAGGTCCAGGTACAGAACAGGCCGAAACATTGTCGTCTCTTCATCTTCATCCTCTTCATTGTTTTCTCTCAACCCAGAAAACAATAACAAATAATACAACATACGTCACTGAGAAGCAACAACACACAGCAAACAGCAGCAGCAGCAGAATAAACAACAGTAACATCAACACTGACATCAACAACAACATCACAACAACCCAACATAAAATCTTCAGAAGACAACTGAGAGCAACTCCCGATCTGATATGCAAATGTTGCCACTGTGAGGCATTGAACAGGAACCAATGTGTGGCTGTTCATGCATTTTATTATACGTAGAGCGAGCGTTTCTTCTCAGATAACCTGCAGACCATTAGGGATTGAGAGAAAGAGAGAGAGAGAGAGAGAGAGAGAGAGAGAGAGAGAGAGAGAGAGAGAGAGAGAGAGAGAGAGAGAGAGAGAGAGAGAGATGGAAGAAATTGTGGGTTTCCTCAGATACTTTACAAGGGCTTCAATGAAGGTTTATGGTCGCTATTGGGTACCAGTTAGATGTTTCTGAGATCCTCCTTTTTTGTGTGAGCATTCATAGTCTGGTTGGTATGACTAGGGTCTCGCATTTTTCATGAGAATCTCCGATAATTTACGTGAATGTGACACACACAAACAGTAAAACACACACACACACACACACACGGCTACCTGAGGTGGGGTGGAGGGTGGGGGAGCGCGCAAGACCTGTAATTCTGAGGCCCGGGTTAGATTCTCAGACCAGGCAGAAACAAATGGCCAAAGTTACTTGCACCCTGATGCTCCCTGATGATATATATATATATATATATATATATATATATATATATATATATATATATATATATATATATATATATATATATATATAATATATATATATGGTCGCCCGGACGGTATCACAGTGAACCCCTGGAAGAATTGTAGTGGATCACCACTACAATTTTGTCCCCATTGCTTCTGAGGCACTCGGCGCCAGGGGTAAAAGTGCTACCAGTTTTTTGAAGGAACTGGGTTCTAGGCTCATTGAAACAACAAGGGACCCAAGAGCTGCAAGCTTTCTTTTCCAGCGCCTCAGTGTGGCGATAAAGAGGGAAAATGAGCACTGCATCCAGGGTTCCTGCCCGCCATCTGAGGAGCTGGAGGAACTCGACAACCTATGATAACCATCTTTGTAACCCATATGTAACTCCTTTTTTGTAACAAAGTTTAAATAAAGTAAATATATATGTGTACATACAAAAGAATGGGGGTGGTAGGAGAAGATAATATTAGTGTTCAGTGAGAAACCACAAGGTCTCCTCTGAATACGTTTTATTTTCTTCTCCGAGGCTATGGGTCCCCACATTGGCACCAGAGGTGCTACCCTCAGTATATATATATATATATATATATATATATATATATATATATATATATATATATATATATATATATATATATATATATAATATATATATATAATATAATATAATAAAAACTGGTATTTGCATTTGGGGTAAGGCGGGCAACAATGACAAACTTAGCTAGGGCATAATCATGGCTGCAACCTCCCAAAATAATGCCTTTCTCCTGTTAAAGAACACCCTTGGGTCTTTGTCTCCCTCACTAGCAAAGGTTCAGGGCCTTTAGGGATCCAGTTCGGCTAATGTCAAGATTTGGAATATCTGCTAGGAGCTCCGAGTCGCTCTCAATGAGAAACGGGAATCTCCTCTGTGATGCATTTGACAGGAGCTAAGGGAATTTCAGTAGACAGCGTTTATAAAACATGTCTCACGAGTCTTGTCTGAAGAGACAGGGCTTTTGTCTCTCTCTCATGTATGCTTCTTTTACCATTGAAATACTGGAAATCTTAAATTTCTTTGGGGTTCTTAATCCAGCTTTGTTGTGCTTTGCATGTAGTGATCAATACACGCTGAATAACGTTCATTAGTTTGAGGTTTCATGCGTTCTTCTATTCCCGTAACTACACGTTTCTCTCTAGCTGAAGAGGCGTTCATTTTACCGTGTCATTAGCCTGCTGTGAAGCAGTTTTATGTGCACGGAATATTTTAATATATATTTAACAGACAAAAAACGGCTGAAATCTCCCACGTCCCTCAGCATACAATATATATTATTTAATTTCACAACACAGGTCACTCCACTTGATCCTCACCGTGAAATCCTCACCATACAATCCTCACCAAACAATCCTTACTAGAGTATAAAGGGACGACGACGTTTCGGTCCGTCCTGGACCATTCTCAAGTCACAATCGACTTGAGAATGGTCCAGGACGGACCGAAACGTCGTCGTCCCTTCATTTTCTAGTGTGTGGATTGATCAACATACTTCAGCGACGTTATTGTGACTCATCGCCTGCATCCTTACTAGAGGAATATCCTTATCACGCAAACTCTACCGTACAATCCTAACCACATATTTATCCGCACACTTATTAGTTTTAACATCTTTATGACAAAAATTAATGGCAATTTTGCCTAATCTGAGGAATTCAATTCAATCAGCTGGCATTAACAGCTAATGTTATACAGTATTACAAGCGCTTTTCAAAGGCAAAATCCTAACATATGACAGCTCGACTTTCCATTGTTATCTCCACAAAAAAAAATATGTTGTAATCAAAACAGAGAAAGGAGATTCAGAACTAGGAGATATAGTTTGTTGTAATCAGACAATACATGTAAACTTAATATTGAAACGAAACTAAAGTTGATATGATTAAAATTTGAGTTGGCTGAGGTACGGAATATTTTACGAAAGGAATTATATATATGTATATTTGTACATTTGTATGTATATTATATTACCATTTGCAAGTAAACACACACATACACTCAAACGCACTCTTACATGGGCACACATGGTGAGTACACACACACACATACAATCACTACTTCGTTTTATCATATATCATTCCAGTTGCAGATATATGAACCGGTTTAAATATTCCGTTTCAACACCATTATAAAACAATTATGACAAGTCACACGATAAAAAAGCCTTGTCAAACTTGCAAAAGTCTGTTTTACCAATGGGTCTTATCAAAAAAGTTGTTTCAATTCCCACTCCGTTCTCAGCTGCATTTCTCACTGTTGCTCCAATCAAAACTTTCCAAAAACTTGTGAAATTTGCAAAACTGTTGACGTTTCGCTCACGTCACGACTTGAGGAAAGTTGTCTGGATTGGTGAAGGCTATTGTGGATGTTCAGCTATGGAGGGCCTGGACCAAGTTGATTTACTTTGATGCTCACCACTCCGGCTTCTGTACTATGTTGTACATCATGTTGACTAACCTGTCCCACTCATAAACTTATCCAATCACTCCCACTCTTGTACTTACCAACCAATCTCACTCATATTTATCTAACATTTGAAAGGTGAAATTTTTCAGAGTTAGCTTCTATTGTTGGTAACTTCTTTCACAGATCGTCTACCTTATTCCCGAACCAGTGACTGCCAATTTCTTTCATAAATCTACTTCACATGAGACACTCGACCCACAAAACTGGAAATACAATAATTATACTACTAAGTACGATAACAATGTACGACCTAAGCTCTCAAAAATATCTGAAGCTCCAGAATGTGCCACTTTTGTTTGTCTTGAAACAAACAAGTCTTTTGTTTGTTTCGACCTTCAATCATAAGTTCAGACTGCTCATGTTAGGTCTGTTTTTGAATCATTGGTTACGTCATTTTGTTTATAGATTTATTTTAGCTGTGCTAAAAGTATAAAAAAGGAATAAAATAACAGAAAATGTTTTTCTTATTTTAAATATTTGAAATTATTTTAATCTACGGATTTAAAAAAAAAGTTATTCTTCGGATTTTCAAATATTTACGAAATTTATTTTCATCCTCGTAATATGCAATTCTGGAAAATATAATATTAGCTAATTTGTAGCGACAAAAAAACTCCCAGTCAAAATGTTGTAGATTTGCTTCGTTAATGGGAGCTAAAAAAAATTAACATTTACCATTCAGTTTCTGAAACGACAAGTAGTGCATGGTTTTTTTCCCAGTTTAAAATAATAGTTTATCAGCATTAATTAAATTTTTCTCGCCTACTGCATGTGTTTGCTATCTATCATAGATTATTACGTTATCCAAACACTCTCATTAATGATGTGGGGAAAGCTAAGCATACATACTTTATATATTGCAAACTCACTGGTAAATGATACAATTATTTTTATGTATGGCATTTACCATCCATTTGGCCTGATCGGTCCATCTAAGGCCACACCTTGTAGTTTGTGGTCCTGTGTGGACCAAGTGGTTACTTTACTCCATCCATCATATTCAAATTCCTTGTCCTCGTATCCCTTTTCCTTATCTTCTGATAACTACCTTAACTTACCTCTCGATAATTTCCTTACCTTTACTTTTGATCATTACGTTACATCCTGATGAACACATCTTACTTTACGTAGTATCTACAGTGAAATCGCAATATATATATATATATATATATATATATATATATATATATATATATATATATATATATATATATATATATTATATATATAATATATAATATATATATATATAATATATATATATAATATATATATATATATTATATATTATATATATATATATATATATATATATATATATTATATATATATATATATATATATATATATATATATATATATATATATATATATATATATATATATATATATATATATATATAATATATATATAATATATGACCCTTTCCAGGAAATTTTCGAGGTAGTTCTCTTTGTTAAAAGGCTGCATATTCAATTTATATCAGGAAGCAATTTTAATTAAATTTGCTCCTAAGAAGCCACACAAACATAAATTTTTTGTCAGTGTTGTTCATTAGTGGTCAATGACAGCGATCAGGAACTGAAGTTCAGTCCTCTAAATCACAGGTAGAGAAAAGCACAGACGCATACATTCCCCAATATATAAAGTTCTGAAGCATTAAATGATATGCATTTAAACACGATTGGGCTTTTACATCAATGAGGATATAAATATGCATCAGGAAGCTGGGAAAGAGATTTTCTAATGTTTATCTGACCTATTTAGGGACTACGATGTTCATTTTAATTTAATTTAATTTCTTATAAATGTGTATTTATTGTATTTGAGCACGGGGTCTTCGAGCCCTGCCATGCCCTATGTGGTTGAGGGGAAGGCTCTGGAGCTGGCTAAAAACCCTTACATCCCTTGAACTAGCCAGGGGGAGGAATGGACACAAAATAGAGATGGGTACGTATGGTGGGAGAGGTATGACAGAAAGGGCAAATGGAGAGTGAGAGGTATGATAAAGGGAGGATTCCAATACCCCCACATACGTAAGGTACCCTTTATCATGCCTTCCACTCCTCCCCTTACCAACACCCGCTATATCATCCCCCCCACCCCACACCATCACCCCACTCCCCCCACCTGGACTTATGTAGCAGGAACATGGCCATTCATTACGCCACTGTCGGCCGTAATTCGTGACTTGCTTGACTTAGCTCGACCGATAAATTATGCAGTATGACCTTGATTATCTGAAGCGTGTTCATCGATGAAAAACATATTTGCTATTAATCAGCAATATATATATATATATGTTAGCAATATACAGATTAGCAATATTTATTTGTTTTGCATTGCACAATTAAGTTCTTGCACAATTAATTGAAAAATATAAAATATTATGCAGATAAGAAATTTATTGCAGAATGCAATAGTTTTTATGGGTGTTTTACGGTGTTTTAGTTTCCTTTATTCAATTATTCAATGCACAAATTTATTGTTAAATCAGAAGTAATAATATTATAAAATGATTAATAATAATAATGGAGAAACTTACTGCAATACCGTAGTGTTTAAATGATGGTGTAGGAAAATCCCAATACATGTATATGTATATTATTAAACCAAATTTTCGAATGAAATCTTCATGTTTAGGAAAATCCCAATACATGTATATGAATATTATTAAACCAAATTTTCGAATGAAATCTTCATGTTTTATGAAGGAGCTGTAAGCAATATTCTAAACAAAGATTCTAACTTCATTAATAATAATTAAAATAAATTAAATAAAATTACTAGAAATTCTCTAAGTTCCAGTTACTCTTTCTTAAAGTCACTACAGGTAACTGTATATTGAAGAGGGAAGATCTATCTCTCAGCAACCGTGACAATTACTATGTCATGTCGAGGACAGTGATAGTGATGAAGGTGATACAGATTGTGAGGGGTCAGCACCACCAGTATCATCATCTTCAATGCTGGGGGTAGTGAGTAGTGATGGTGATGATGAAGGTGAGAGTGATGGGGTATTGTGATTTGTAGTGGTGGAAAGGTATGGCAAATATGATGATGTTTTGGGTTATGATAGTGATGACCATGTTAATGACGGTGGTAATTATGATGGTTATGGTGAGGGCGATGACAGTGATGATTGAAATGCCGGTGAAGATAGTTAGAACGTTGGTCTTTGTAATGACGTAGGTGGTAGTTACGTTAATGGTGATAATGGTGAAGATGTTATGGTCATTTGTGATGATGGTGAAGATGCTATAGTCATTGTGATGATGATGGAAGTAACTGATAGCAATGATTGTGAGTCCACTGACAGAGATAGTGGATGTGGCTGGATTAATAGCGGTAGTCTTGTTGGTTGACCGGCGTAAGAATGAAGTCTTAATATAAAATCTCTCCCTACTCCTGTCCACAGTGCTATATATGGTGTGAAGATCGAATCAATATCATAAGTAAACTAATTTTGGGTGCCGGAGAATGATCCAGTTTTCATACGCTTAAGAGATAAGGATTCTTGAGGTTATCTTGACATGATTTCGGGGCTTAGTGTCCCCTTCCTTAGTATATAGGATGGATATATATGTGTGGGCAAATCCACAAGGGCCGTGAAGAAGGTTCGAACCTACGTCCGAAAGAATCCTAGACGCGCCTTAATCGACTGTGCCACGATACGGTAAAAGAATCCTTGTGGATTTGTTCATTTGATGCATCACGCTATTGTGATTTCTGTGTGTATATGTGTGGATTTTCGCTTGTTTTTAAAGTTAACTATTGACTGTCTCGTATTGCATATTCTTAACTCATAACTATAATATATCTTTAAATTTCAGCTTTACTAACCTGAGTATCAGAAAACATCACGAGGCTGTATCTTCTTAGAGAAGTGAAGATGTTGTTAGTCCGTGGATGCTTTAGCTTTAGGTCCCTGGAAAGGTCACTTTTTCCCTGCTTTAGGTCCCTGGAAAGGTCACTTTTTCCCTGCTTTAGGTCCCTGGAAAGGTCACTTTTTCCCTGCTTTAGGTCCCTGGAAAGGTCACTTTTTCCCTGCTTTAGGTCCCTGGAAAGTGACAAGCAGAAGGTCACTGGAGAAAGGGTGATCCACTATAGATGCTTGGAGAAGTTTTGATCTTGCATAGACCCTTAGATAAGTGCTGATGCTGTATATCCCTTTGAAAAATTGTGATCTTATATAGATCCTCGGACAGGTGGTAATTCTGTAGATCCCTGGAGAAATGGTATTATTGATCCCTGCAGAAGTGATCTTGTATTGATCTTTGGATAAGTTATGGTCCGGTTTAGATCCAGGGAATGTTAGGATCATGTATTGATCTTTGGATAAGTTATGGTCCGGTTTAGATCCATGGGAATGTTAGGATCATGTATAGATCTTTGGAAAAGAAAGGCTCCTGTTTAGATCCCTAGAAAAGTTGTGATGTTGAGTAGATCCTGGAAAAAGTTGCGATCCTGTATAGACCTTTGGAGAAGAGAAGATGCAAGGCAACATCGCTAGATCTACGAGTTCCCAGAGATTAATATCATTTTGACTTTATTAACACCGAGAATAACACGGATTGAATCGAGAAACCACAAGGAAGAAAAACGGTGTCATTTTCGATCCCATTATATGAAGCCAAGTACCTACGTGCTATCCATGCTAAGGGAATCGTAAGTCAAATAAACAGTCTGTAATTACATATCCCGACCCTGCTATTCTGCATACAGCTAGGGCCGGGCGCTCCCTAACCCTCTCTCGTGCAGTGTAAATATTTCTATTAAAGACAAACACACAACGCGCTGAAAACTCTGGGCCTGTTGACCTGAGGTAAACACCGAAGCGAACCTTACACATTTTCGCACACGCTATGAACTGACTTGATGACGTTTTTGGCTGAGGCATAATGCTACTGGTTTCGTAAATATATATATATATATAAATATATATATATATATATATATATATATATATATATATATATATATATATATATATATATATATACATATACATATATATATATATATATTAAAATACCAAGGATCTAGATCAAAGACATGGGATTCAAACGGTAATATACAAGGCTGAAGACGAGTAATGACGATATTAAGACTCATGAAATGGATTTAGAAGTAATAAAAGAGAGTTCAAGACATACACAATGACATGAGATATAGATCTCAGAACAAAACACAGGGTTTAAGGCTTTACTGAACAGTTTAAAAGCATGCGATACATGATTCAAGACGAGAAACAATGAAAGACACATAAAATAAAGAACTCGTGACGCATAGATTAAGACATTATACATGTAATTCAGGCAACAAAAATCATTCTTCAGAACATAACATACATATTTTATAAATATATATATTATAAAATTAGAGAGTTAATATCAAATACTATGATTAGGTGTGGAATAAAATTTATAGTAAGCAAAGCCCGATTTGATGTTAGAAGAGTATTTGATTCCCGACTCTCCCATATATGTGAGAAATCTTGACAGAAAATGAAAGGTTAAATATATCGTTAACTGTCCGGAGCATTATTTTAGCAATCTCAACCCCTCAATAAACGCAATCCGGAGCATCATTGTAGCAATCTCAACCTTAAATTAGTCAGTCTGGAGCTTTATTGGAGCAATCTCAACCATGAATAAGGTTAGTCTGGAGGTATAAATTAGTCTTCTGTAACCTTGAATTACCTAACAATTTTAACTTCCATTGCAGGTAAAGATTATCGCCTTGTTTTATTGGTTTTCATGGTATAGAGGCATTTGTCGAATGTGACATTCAAAAATATATATATTAAAACCAAAAATTAATATCTTCCTTGCAGTATCCAAGACTCTGAAACCTAGGTTTCTGTGTATAAATGTCGCCTGATCACTGGAGCCAAAAGTCTGTGTCAAGATTCTCAGGAACTGGAAGAGAGAATTGATCCTTTTGATTTGTGTCGCTAGAGGAAATTATTCATGTTTCTGCCCCCAGTCCTTTCCTACAACTCACTTCCTCTCTCTCTCCCATCTCTCTCTCTCCCTTCTCTCTCTCTCTCTTTCTCTCTCTCTCTCTCTCTCTCTCTCTCTCTCTCTCTCTCTCTCTCTCTCTCTCTCTCTCTCTCTCTCTCTCTCTCTCTCTCTCTCTCTCTCTCTCTCTCCCTCCCTTCTTTTCTCTTTTCTCCTCTCTCCCAGAATTCCCAGTCAATGTCATATGAAATCAAAATGAAGGACTTATGCTAATAAAATATTTTCAAATTAAAGCAATATCGTATCGTAAATAAATTGCTATGCAGCTCAACAGTAGTTCTATATATATATATAATATCAAGAAACCATCTTTAGTAGTATGTGTACATCACGAAAAATTTGAGCGTTTGAGGTCTGTCAAATAATCATAAAGGAAACGTATATTTACGCTTTATAAAACCTGAAATATATGCCGAATAATTAGAAATGGAGAAAATAAAATTCCGACAGAAGCTCCATATACACGTCCACCCAACCTTGAGAGTAACTTCATTGAGGGCAGCTGGATAAACTCCCACATCCCCTGCGTTCAGCTCCACTGAGGCCAGATGTACAAACTCCCTCAGCTCTTGTGTATAGCTCTGCCGAGGACAACTAGATGAACTCCCCCATCCCTCGTGTATAGGTCCAGTGAGGCAAGTAGAAAAAATCTGAGGGAACCCAATTATTGAAGCCTTGTAACTCTTAAAACTATGGTGCGATCTCGACTGAACTACATTTCACTAGAAAGTCTTCGTTTATCCACCAGTTTATATTATCTCATCTTATCCCAGGCGAAAAGTAAGCCGCAGGGAAAGTGACATGGAACGTGGGAATCAGTTACAAGTTTACTTCATGTCGATTTTGATGATTTTGTTAGAGTATAGAGAAAGAGACTGGGATAAAGTGATGGCAGCCATAACGAAGCTACAGGAAAAAATCTCTTTAAATTTAAATATGGACGTCAGTGACTAAACGAGCATGGTTGTAGTTTACATTTGCACGAGAATTATTAGGTAAATTGTAATTAAAAATTACGTGTGTGTGTGTGTGTGTGTGTGTGTGTGTGTGTGTGTGTGTGTGTGTGTGTGTGTGTGTGTGTGTTAGTACGTGAGCTTGTTTGTGTACTTACCTAGTTACCTCGTTGTGCTTGCGCTCTGGCTCTTTGGTCCCGCCTCTCAACTGTCAATCAACTGATGTACAGGTTCCTGAGCCTATTGGGCTCTATCAAATCTACATTTAAAACTGTGCATGGAGTCTGCCTCCACCACATCACTACTTAATGCATTCCATTTGTTAACTACTCTGACACTGAAACAAAATCTTTCTAATGTCTCTGTGGCTCATTTTGGTACTAAGTTTCCATCTGTGTCCCCTTGTTCGTATCCCGCCCGTGCTAAAGAATTTGTCTTTTTCCACCCTGTCACTTCCCCTCAGAATTTTGTAGGTGGTTATCATGTCTCCCCCTTACTCTTCTGTTTTCTAGGGACGTGATGTTAAGCTCCTTTAGCCTTGCCTCGTAGGTCATGTCTCTCAGTTCCGGGACGAGTCTGGTGGTATACCGCTGAAACTTCTCTAACTTTGTCTTGTATTTAACTAGGTATGGACTCCAGGTTGGAGCTGTTTATTCCAGGATTGGTCTGACATAAGTGGTATAAAAGGTCCTGAACGATTCCTTACACAAGTTTATAAAGGCAGTTCTTGTGCGTGTGTGTGTGTGTGTGTGCATGTGTGTGTGTGTGTGTGTGTGTGTGTGTGTGTGTGTGTGTGTGTGTGTGTGTGTGTGTGTGTGTGTGTGTGTGTGTGTTTACTAGTTGTGTTTTTACGGGGGTTGAGCTCTGCTCTTTCGGCCCGCCTCTCAACTGTTAATCAACTGTTTACTAACTACTATTTTTTTTTTTTTTTTTTTTTTCCCACACCACACACACACACACCCCAGGAAGCAGCCCGTGACAGCTGACTAACTCCCAGGTACCTATTTACTGCTAGGTAACAGGGGCATTCAGGGTGAGAGAAACTTTGCCCATGTGTTTCTGCCTCGTGCGGGAATCGAACCCGCGCCACAGAATTACGAATCCTGCGCGCTATCCACCAGGCTACGAGGCCCCCCCACGCGTGTGTGCGTGTGTGTGTGTGTGTGTGTGTGTGTGTGTGTGTGTGTGTGTGTGTGTGTGTGTGTGTGTGTGTGTGTGTGTGTGTGTGTGTGTGTGTGATCCCTACACCTGTCACATGGGAACGGCTCGGTTAGAATATTTTACTCACGAAAACATTGAAAATAACCTCATTCTAGGGAGGAGTTCTTTATATAGCAGCAAGCAACGAGGGACGGGTCTGCATACGTGACTCCGCCACTCTCACTCCATGCTAAAAAATAAAAATACTGGTATCATATAATTACGAAAAAAGAAGAAAAAGTAAATATCAATAGGACAAAAAATGACGCCTGGTGAGATTGCAACGGAAGTGGTTTTGATATATATATATATATATATATATATATATATATATATATATATATATATATATATATATATATATATATATATATATATATATATATATATATATATATTATAATATACCTTTATAGTTCCTGGTGGTTAGATATAGCTGATATGGGCTGCATAGGATCAAAGTCAGTGCATTACACAACCGACTGTTCTCAAGGCGGGATCCCAGAGTTAACAGGCACTAAGATCCTGCAAGGTCAAATAGTAAACACACACACACACACACACACACACACACACACACACACACACACACACACACACACACACACACACACACGACAAAACAAATAGACCAGTACGCAAGAGTTGAGGTATTGGCGAATAACAGAAAACGTCTTAGCCTTGCTCTCTACTTATTCTCAGGTTCCCAGTGAGAGGACCCAGAGGAGTAGGCCAGAGTTTGGAGACCAAATAAAGTGATGGGACGGCGTTAGCTTTTCAAGGTCTAGTAATTGTCTTTCGGGCAGCAAATCTGAGTTCAGACAAGGCATAAACTTTAGAGTTCTGCTTCAGTAACATCGTCGTTACTGAACGACGTTGTGCATCGTCGTGGTTCTCTTTCCAAGGTTGGAAAAGGTGTCTGGTGAGTTTCTTTTGCAGGATACTTTGGGAGTGGGAGTGAGAAGGAATATTTTATTGGGAGTTTGTTTTCTTGCCTCTCTCTAAATCTACTATTCTATGCAATATTAGTTCTCTATCTCCTATCTGTCTGTCTTACTCTCTTTCCCCCCTCCCATTTTCCCGTTCTCTCGCTGCCCCTTCTTTTTCCCTCTCAATTATATCCATTCCACATCTGTGCTGTTTCTTCCTCTTCCTGTTTGCTTCCAACCTCTACCTCCATTGCTAAATACAAATTTTGTCAGTTAACTTCACAAGCAATTTCTGTAATATCTCCATTCTTCAATAAAATATGTTTTCTCTTTCCCTCTTCATAACTGTTACCAGTGTCTATCTACCTTAATGGACCTATCGCGGTACTAAAACCATCGTCAACAAAAGAATCCCTTATTAGGGATAAATTATAGAAGGGATATATATATATCCCTTCTATATATAGAAAGGATTTTTCTGTTGACAACAGCTGTCAACAGAAGAGTCCCCTTATTAACGTATTCGTCACCTGGTGATCATAGCAGCTAATTCAGTTTAAGTTTCTTTTAAACACCCTGTTTTAAAACTGTTTCATAAGCTTACTTCACTGACAGATAATTATGATAACAAAGTATCAGATACGAATGTAATGAGAAAGAACAGCACGGTAAAGCGAAAGAGAATACAAACAAATGGGATCAGAAAAGTATATGTGAATACATGCGACAAGTAACTGCTTTTCTTGGTCTCTGTGGTAATTACTCGTGTGACAAGATTGCATCGTGGGGAAATTAGCACAGGCAGTCCTACAGAAACAATCAGGTATTTCGACCTTCAGACAACTGCATCACATGGTCGCCCCGTTTGTCTCCCTCTGTCTCTATCTCTCTCTCTGTCTATTTCTCTCTCTGTCTATCTCTCTCTCTCTCACTGATTCTACCTTCCCTGTTGCATCCTTATTTCAGTACAGATCAGATTGCATGTTGTGAAAATTTGCTAAACCAGTCCGCCCCCAGGATGACCATCTAAAGGGCCAACAGCGTGGCTAGAGGCCTCGCCTTGAGGTCAACTGCATTAGAAGGACATGTTTGGGTTTTCGGGCACTCCTCTTTCTACAGAGTCGGCGTTCGATCCCAAAATGTTCGAAGAGATTGAACACTATTCCCTTCTCCCTGTCTTCATAGCACGTTCCTTGTTCTTATATCCCATTCAGGTTCTATTTACTACTACTAATAATAATAATAATTTATTCACGAGAAGGTACAATAGGTTGTGAGATTACATAAGATTGTTATTTATACATTTTTGCAAAGCCACTAATACGCATAGCGTTTTGGGTAGAAATACCCGATTGTTGCTAAGCGCTTCCTGCATCAAAGCCTTTCTACCGGCCTGACAATAGGGCACACAGCGGAAATTTATTCCCTGTTGGTGGTGGGAAGCAGTATGGATGGTGGTAAATAGTGGTGATATTGGTTGGTTGGTGGTCGTCGTGATGGTGGTAGTGGGGTTGGTGGGTATTATGTGTGGTTGTTGTTGGTGGATGATGGAGATGGTTTTGATTTATGTGGTTATGGTGATGTTTGGTGGTGGTAATGGTGGTGTGAGTAGGGTGAGGTGGTAGTGGTCGGTGGTAGGTAGTAGTTGTGGTGATAGTGGTGATGGAGATTGTTATGATTGTGGTGGTGGCTGGTATTAAGATGACGATTATTAAGAAAAGATGATTAAGATAAGACGATTAAGATAAGATGACTAAGATGACAATTAAATTAGCTGGAAGTAGATCGAGGTAGTACTTTTTTTGTAATGAATCCTACCACAGACGTGGCCACACATTTATAATACTAACCAGCTTAAATATACATTTTCCCCTGTCCTCCATACACAGGGTTAGAGATCTGCTAGATATTTGTGATAGAGGTTCTGGTGATTTCTAGTGGTTGTGGTGGCATACAGTAACAGTGGTGGTGGTGGAGAAAGTGAATGTGTTAAAGGACGGTATGAAGTAGTTATGAAGGATGGTGGTGGTAAGGACACTAATGGTAATAATTATAGTGACAATAGTGATGGTGGTGTTATATGGTAATGTAGGTAGGTGATGGTGAGGAAGGTTGGCGGGGATTTTGGTTGATAGTGCTGGTAGTTGTAGGTGGTGACGGTGGGGATTGAGAGTGATGTTAGGTCATATTAGCTTAGGTCAGACTTGGTATGTTAGGTTAGGCTAGGGTTAGTGTTGGTTAATTTAGGTTAAGTTTCTCTGGACTTGATTAGGAAAGGTAACGTTACACTTGGTAAGGTCAGAATGCCGAAATATTAAATTTGATTAATAAATTAAGATAACTCTAGTAAGCCAATACTTTATGGACGTTCAAGCAATATCCATATTGGAAACATGTCAGTAAACTCTCCCAAACGCACTAGGATTGAACTACGACCCTTGAGTGGCAGGGATAAAGTCTTTTATATTACCTGAAACCTCAACACTTTAGTAATGAGCCGTTCATTATTTCTTTTAATGTTAGGCTTTCCTCGACTGTTCTCTCTTTGAAATTAATCACAAACACAATATTTCTAATGTAATACAATCTGAATTGCATTGCAAAAGTTTGCATTTAATTAATTACACTAGGAATTTGGCAAGAATTTCATGTTTAAATTGATGTTATTAACAGCAGTAAAATATGAAAGAATACAAACCCACGCACAAATTATGAATAATATTTCTCATTGTCTGGGACAGGAAATCTGAACATATGCTTATCGAGGCCCACTTCTCCCACTACGCCAACTACAGATTCCCGTGTACTGCTAGGTGAAAAGAAACATCAGGTTATAGGAAATGTGCTTAAATGTTCCTGTGGTGACTGAACTTGGGTCCCTTGAGTGTGGGTTGAGGATGTAAACCACTGCGCTACATAGATACAGGCAAACATAGGCAGCCAACAGTAATATTACATGACACTCAGGCTTATCCTTCGACAATATTTAAGTTTCGTTAAATATACTCATTGTAATTTTGGGGCAGGGATCAGCAAGGAAAAAATAATGAAATATGAATGTTGCTCCTAATATTACAGTTTGGCTTCATCTCTGGATGGCTTCATCACACAAAAAAGATACCCGCTATCCTTGTATCTTATCTCACACACACACACACACACACACACACACACACACACACACACACACACACACACACACACACACACACACACACACACACACACACACCACACACACACACACCACACACACACACACACACACACACACACACACACACACACACACACACACACACACACACACACACACACACACACACACACACACATGTAAATGATCTCCCAGAGTGTAGACTCATTCCTCTCAATGCTTGCTGACGACGCCAAAATTATGAGAAGGATTAAGACAGAGGAGGACAGCTTGAGGCTTCAAAAAGACCTGGACAAGCTGCAGGAATGATCGAACAAATGGTCGTTAGAGTTTAACCCAAGCAAATGCAATGTAATGAAGACAGGTGTAGGGAGCAAGAGACCAGATACAAGGTATCATTTGGGGGATGAAATACTTCAAGAGTCAGAGAGAGAGAAAGATCTGGGGGTTGATATCATCAGCGGCATATGCCACGTTGGCTAACATAAGAACGGCCTTTAGAAACTTGTGTAAGGAATCTTTCAGAACTTTGTATGCCACATATGTCAGACCAATCCTGGAGTATGCGTCTCCAGCATGGAGTCCATATTAAGTCAAGCATAAGACTAAATTGGAAAAGGTTCAAAGGTTTGCCACCAGACTAGTACCCGAACTGAGGGGTATGAGCTACGAGGAAAGACTATGGGAATTAAACCTCACGTCACTGGGAGACAGAAGAGTTAGAGGGGACATGATCACCACATACAAGATTCTCAGAGGAATTGATAGGGTAGATAAAGACAGACTATTTACCACAAGGTGCACACGCACTAGGGGACACAGGTGGAAATTAAGTCCCCAAATGAGCCATCGAGACGTTAGAAATTTTTTTTTCAGTGTCAGAGTAGTAGACAAATAGAATGCATTAGGAAGTGATGTGGTGGAGGCTGACTCCATACACAGCTTCAAGTGTAGATATGATAGAGCCCAGTAGGCTCATGAACCTGTACATTAGTTGATTGACAGCTGAAAGGCGGGACCAAAGAGCCAGAGCTCAACCCCGCAAGCACAATTAGGTAAGTACACACACACACAGACACACACACACACACACACACACACACACATGCCCACACACACACACACATGCCCACACACACACACACACACACACACACACACATGCCCACACACACACACACACACACACACACACATGCCCACACACACACACACACACATGCCCACACACACACACACACACATGCCCACACACACACACACACACACACACACACACACACACACACACACACACACACACACACACACACACACACACACACACACACACACACAAGCCCACACACACACACACACACATGCCCACACACACACACACACAAACACACACACACACACACACATGCCCACACACACACACACACACATGCCCACACACACACACACACATGCCCACACACAAACACACACATGCCCACACACACACACACACACACACACACACACACACACACACACACACACACACATGCCCACACACAAACACACACACACACACACACACACACACACACACACACACACACCCACACACACACACACACACACATGCCCACACACAAACACACACCTCTATTTCGTTATCATACAACATATCAATAAACTATGAATCAAGGCCCAGCTGACCGTTAGTGGTGATGAGGGGGGAGGTGAGGGCGCGGCATGTCTGGTACTTGGTTACACCCGCTGGATATATCACACAACATCACTGTGTAAATATACATCGCTAAATATAAAGAGCACTCAACACTTGCAACACTGAACCTGCTTTTCAGTGCCTGTCTCTCACTAAATATATTTATGATCCTGCCTTAATCGCCTTTCCGTGCAACACATGGCCTACTAATAAGGGTCTCGTAGCTGGCTTCGTTCTCGACTCACAGTCGCGGATGGTGAGCACGTTTCCTTTCATCTAATGCAACTGTTCACTTAGCAGTAAATAGGTACGCGGGTGATAGGCAAATGTTGTAGGGATGCATACTGGGGGATGGTCAGTATATCAACCTTGCGGTTGAAGCCTCGATGCAAATCTAAAGTATATATTTACACAGTCATCCTGTCCCCGACAAAATGAGTTAATTATTCAGATTATTACGTTATCGTTCACCCTAACTTAGTATATTCCTTGTAAAATATATGATTAATTTAGCCTCTGAATTCATATAGGAGATATATACACCTGGTATAAGGATTCCTTAGTGAAGTACGCGCCACAATGCAGTTTAAATCCGATGTTTAAATTCAGAAACCGAGAAAGAACAGTCCAGAAATCCTCTCGCAAGAACCTAGTTAATAATTTTATCTGTACCGCAAATTTAATGCAAATATGGCTTCGAAAGCATACAGATTCTTGCGTAACTATATATGCATTCATACACCGAGGATTTAGCTGCTGGATTAACGAGAATTTGACCAATGATTATGACAATCTGCTGAAATCTCTACGATTTAGGTCATCTGGTGCAGGTTCTAAAAGTTTCAAATACTGATAAAAATAATTAAGTTCCCTTCATGACAAAAAATCTACCAAATAAGCTTTAATTTCTACAGTTTTAAAAGGTCCGAACCACACCCAGAGCTTCACGAATGTTAAAACATATTTGAGTTCCTAAACTCGCCAGCCTCTACCCACGTCATGCAGGTTAGGGATCCAAGAATCTTCATAGCTCAACCTAAATAAAGCAAGTTAAAGGATTACCGTCCCTCATCTCGCGTCTTGGTCCTATTGTCCAATAAAGCTAGATCAGCGACTTGACCTTCGAGTCTGAGCCCTCTGCACACTTGAAGCAATATCAGGGACTTCACCCTCGGGTCTAAGCTCCTTATCCACATGAAGCAAGTTCAGGGACTTCCCTAAACTCATTTACAGCGGCCAAATAACTCCTTAGTAGGATCAACCGGGCTCGAAAATTTAAAAGTTATATATCTAGTGAGTGAAGGAGGCTGAACCAGCGACAGAGAAAATGTAATCTTAGTGCTGGCAGGGTGCCTGCAATCTCATGACGTATCATGAGAGAGAGAGAGCGAGAGAGAGACAGAGACAGATACAGGTAAACAGAAAGAGAAAGAGAAATATATGGGTGATACACATTAAGACAGAGACTTAGAGACAATGAAACCTGCCACAGGCAGAGTAGTTTCAATGATGTTCGCCCAGTATCTCTCTTGTTCAGTAGAGAAAAGATGGCGAAATAGTTGCAAAAAGCTTTTAATACACTGCTGAACATTAATAACGCTATAACCGTTATAACGAAAGAAAATCCAAACTTCGACCAAATAACACTTTCGTTGCCTTCCGCTCAAAACCACTCTTCGGCTGTTCAATACATACATACACGAAAAAGGCATGCAGATACACACACACAAGCACACGTATATGCACACACACATATACATATTTAGCTCCATAATAGCCTTCTTCCATACTGGAAAAATTTATATCTGCATCTTGTCCTCGTTAAAAGGAAATTATGTACACAGACCTTCAGGCCACCTGTTTAAACATAAATGCATAATTGTTTTACAGTCTCTTTGTTTTTGATGATGATCGTGTGAAATGAAATTTACAATGGTGTCAATGAAGCGCTTTGCAATTATAAATCATTGGGTACATTGTATTATGGTAGAATCAGCTTGGTATCTTCAAGACTCCTTTTCTGTTCAGGAAAGTGTCTTTTTTCAGTGCCTTGAGTGATGAGGTGGCAAGCTAACCAATTTAATTTTCCTCTATTACGGCTGCTACATATATTTCTCTCTAACACGCGCGCGCTCACGCACACGTACTCACATCCCCAGGAAGCAGCCCGTAGCAGCTGTATAACTCCCAGGTACCTATTTTGTGTTAAATGAGCAGGTGCATCGGGGTGAAAGAAGCTATGCCCATTTGTTTCTGCCTCGGTCTGGAATCGAACCCGGGCCCTTAGGACTACGACCCCCAAACGCTGTCCACTCAGCCGCGAGGTCCCCTGTGTGTGTGTGTGTGTGTGTGTGTGTGTGTGTGTGTGTGTGTGTGTGTGTGTGTGTGTGTGTGTGTGTGTGTGTGTGTGTGTGTGTGTGTGTGTGTGAGTGTGTGTGTGTGTGTGTCTAGGCTATCATAAACGAAGATCGGTTGCAATTAGATATGGGATTGGAGGTTTGGTGGTGTGGTCCTTCAGATGTGAGGATGTGAGTTTTAGGTGGTTCTTCAGGCGTAGGGTTGTTGTTGTTCTGCTTCTGACATGATACTGTAAGCTGTGGTGCTTCATTTAGGTCCGAGGTACCCATTCAGGAATGGTTAACGTCTGCTCGATATGCGGGACTGTGCTGAAAGAGGCACGTCAAGCGTGAGACGCAAGTCTGGTTGGTAACCTGACCGCGTCATCATGTCCGGTCACCACCAAACAAGCTTCCTTTACTCCCTTTATTTTTTTAGCATCTCGATGTCTTTGGCTCTCTCTCTCTCTCTCTCTCTCTCTCTCTCTCTCTCTCTCTCTCTCTCTCTCTCTCTCTCTCTCTCTCTCTCTCTCTCTCTCTATGTATGAATATGTGAATACAAATAGGTGAGTACACAAATATCCGGGCAGCACAGCACCGCTGGGGGTATCCTGTCCATTAAAATAATATAGTGGCAATTTTCCAATTATTCTAATAGCCTGTTCCATAACACCTGATTGAAAAATAGGTTTTACACTGCACTCTCACGTGAATAAACTTGACACAAAATTCTATTTCTTTCGGTTTTTCATATCAATTGTAATACTGAGTCAGTAAGGCAAGCTAACATGCAAGGAGCGAAGGAGCCAGTCGCGTAGCCAAACGTACTATAAATGGATACAAACTGGATGTTTAGATTAAAAAAAGACTTTAATAAATACTGGTTTTGAAATATGTCATTGTTTTTTGGAACACATTACTAGGTAAAATTATGGACGTTGAATTTATGGATTATTTCAATCGATGGTTAGACACATATATGTTTGAGTTTCATTGGTTATAAATAAAATCTGCCTCGCATGGGCCAATACTTGCCTGTATTCTATAGTCTTATGACAAGGATAGAGGGTTTGTGATGAGTGGTGCGACAAAATTGAAACGCAGGTGGAAACTTTGAATCCGAATGAGACACAGATATTGAAAACATTTTGTTCAGTGACAGAGTAGCCAGAAGAATTAATTAAACTAAGCGGAAAAGTGGTGAAAGACGACAACCTATAAATCTTCCATGCAAGATATAAGAGCCAAGAGTTAAGCTCCACGTGGTCGTAGTCTTGAATTAGTGGCTCCACCACTAATTCATACATCTGCACTAGTCGAGTCCCAGAGCTAGGACGAACACGTTACCAAGCCAAGTTAATCAACTTAAACACACGTTTCACTTCAAAATTAACATTGATTTTCTTCCAACAAATTACATGATTATTAAAAGAGTTATACTTATGTTTTCACTCTTTAATGACCTAAAGTCTCCTAACGACAGAGTATGAGAACTATTCATAAATCATTAGCCATCACAGCAAATGAGTTGGACCACGACATATCTCAGTAATCCAGGTTGTGAGGGCTGGTAGCGGGTTCAGGGTAGTGTATAGAGCAAGGGATGGCACACGCGGCTGGCATTGTAACCATACCACAGCATGTGAGGCGAGGAGGACACCACCATCACCCTGAATTGCTGTGTACATTGACCTATTCATACTGACGTCCAGAGTATTTGCAAGAGGCCAAGTTTGAGGAAGTCGGTGGAGATACGAGCTCCTTTACCTCTCCTATACGTTTAGTTTAGGGCACAATTTTGACAGTCTGTTAATATATTTCCATCCTTATTGGGTATTAGACGCATCTTCCTTCAAAACAGCTTCAAGGTGCGTGATATCTCCTGAGTGCATAAGACACTCCTTCTCTGATTGTGCGGAACTTGATCTGACTGGTGCTGCCGCTTGACATAGACAAATTAAGAGTATTGGGATCGCTCACTCGACTCTCAAACTGGTCTCGCCTGGTCCATTTCATCCGCATTGTTAAACACGACTCATCTGTTCACATTACATTTAGCTGCTTTCTCTGTCCGTGTGTGTGTCTCTCTCTAGCTTTTAATTAAATTGACTTAACGAAAAATTAATAAGAATAAATTTTGAGTTTGCAAAAGTAATAACAAAAAAAAATACACATCTGTATTTATTTCATAAATTCATGCCAACTTGATCAAATGTAACACTGTTGGTAGTGAATGAAACAATAACTTATTCGTTAGAAATAATTGCAAAATGCATATAAATGCCCACTGTAAACATTTATTCACATCAGCATTTCATTCATTCTATTTGTCTGTGATGACAGGAACTATTTTCTGTATTATTTAATAGATTCAAGCACTTCTCAGCAGGTATTTTTTTATATTTGGTCAGACATCTATAGAGAAATTATTTTTCTTCAGATTTCACGAATTGTTGTTTGTTGACCTTAAATTAAACCATAACATATATGTACTATTGAACGGAGGTCTGAAGATTTTTTTTGTGTTCATCAGTTAAAAACGTAAAAATTACATCACCGGCCATTTGTAGGTGAAAAGGTGTTCTTATCGTTATCTCTTATCGTTATCCCATTGGAAAGTATATATACAACTTGCCTGAGCTTCCTCGCGAAAGGGAACGTAATTTTCGGGAAAAATATCCACTATGAAAGTCGTTTGTTATCTAACATGGAACTAGGACCCATAAGATGCAAAACAATCCCTAAGAGATATTGAAGCAAATTAAGTACGTCTTGAAACGTTATTTTTTAACTTTTATGTTCAAATTTAGGCGCGAGTCCAAATATATCGCTTAAGGGCATGTTTAAATGTCTCTCTCTCAAGTGCGTGTGCAAACGCATCGTTCAGGTGTGTGTTCAGTCATGTCGCTCAAGTGTATGTCTAAACGTATTGCTCAGAACCGCGCTCATACCTATTTACTTACGTGTGTGTCCAAACGTTTCACTCGAGTACTTGTCAAAAACTTATATTTTTGTTTCGCTCGCTTACAAAACACGTTCCCAATTCGTCGTTGAGAGGCTGTTTGGGAATATCATATATTTTCTTTTCATGTTTCCTTTTCAAAAGATATTTTTTTCGTGAGTCTCTGCCAGGGGAAATTAAATTCATACAACCGACGTTGAAAGTTAGTTTTAACTACGTTGGATATTAACAGCAGCAACGTTGGATCATGGTTGTAACGACGTTGAATGTCAGTTTTATCAACGTTGGATCATGGTTGTAACGACGTTGAATGTCAGTTTTATCAACGTTGGATCATGGTTGTAACGACGTTGAATGTCAGTTTTATCAACGTTGGATCATGGTTGTAACGACGTTGAATCTTAGTTTTGCATTAAATAGGCAAAAATATGATTAAATTTAAATCAACATAAAATCAATATCATCAATGTTCAGTGTCACATCATTATCGTTTGTCTACATTCGCTTGGGGAGTGAGGACTTTGTATCATGATAATTCTAGTTTCTTTCAGTTCAAAAATTACGCGTTCAGTCATTTTGCTGACAACATATTCAAGCAAAATTTTATGCAATCCTCATCCTTGGAGAGCATCAACCTTTTCGCTGGTTAAGCTTCTGGCAACCTTATGCCAGAAGCTTAACAATAACGTGCTTGTCAATAGGATGTGATAATGTAAGGTATATTTGCAATTATTAAAACAATATTTTTTGTACTACCTGTGTGGTCAGGCTTTTCATTTAAGCATGTCTCTTCCTTGGTACACTAATAATATTATTAGAGGACTTTTAATGTCTTTGTTAGAGAAGTTATTAAAGTTTAATTGTCAACTAGCTTAGGTATCATTGCAATAATGGCGTAGGAGTACCTTTATGGCATCATCTCGTCATTATCGCAAGCTACTCATCAAGGCAAAAAGATACTTATTCTCTGAATTTACAATATTAATTAAGACATGTTGAGGCAATTTAGATGACTCTCGTCTGATGACAAATGTAAAGCAGGAGAATTATTATTCATGGTGAAATTGAAGTAGAACTGTGATTAATCAGGATGAGTGAGTGGAGCCGGTCTTCTTTCAGGTGAGACTTAATTATCCCGAAAGTATTGATAATATATGATACGATGTAACATGTTCATGCTTCGTGATTTTGATGTCTGCTCTATAATGACAAATAAGTTCCTGTTTGCGTTTTTTACTTTGTCATGCATGTATGTTATGTTATTTGTCATACTTGAAACCTTCTAGTGTGTTGTTTTAATAACATCCTATGTTCTTATGCTGGCTGTGGAAGTGTGCTGGATATTCTGCCTTGGTCACGAAGATAGTAGAATGCACCTGAGTGTGACCTGGCTGTTAATAGTTGGTTGAGATTGTTTGTATTATAGTACCTCGCCGATGTCTAATCTTCTGTTGTAGTTGTATCTGTCAATTATTTCGTTGCTGTTGGCTAGTATATCTCTGGTGATGATCTGGCTGTGTATAGAAATGATATTTGATGGAGCGATGTTGTTTGTGGAGGTTCGGTGCCTTGAAAGAAATGTTGTTGTCTTGCCTATATGATTAGCTGGCAACTAAGCTTCGAATCTGGTAGCCGAATATGTAATTGTTTCCAGACTATAAATGAACCAATTGAGGAAAACAATTCCGTTTAAGACAAATGTTACTCTTCTTTCGGGAATAATCGTAGTCACTGAGACATAAGTCAGAGAACACAAGGAAAAAATCTTTGCCAGTGTGGCGTGGCCACGGGAGGAGGAAACACCTAGACGCAAACACCGTCAAACTGCACACAGATTTGCATACATTTAGTGCGCGGTTGGACATGGTTGATTTCCCATGCTCCTCTGGGAATTCTCTTGGGAAACTAAATAATAATAAACCCTCGCTCTTGAGTTCGAAGTGTAGCAAAGGAAAAATCAGCGAATCTGTACTCTCTCCGTGACCACCATAACGAACACTGCAGGACGACTTCAACAATAGAAGTCCAGTTCCAGGCAATTTTTATTGCAGTGTTCCACTTGCTGTTAGGGTACACAGTTTGTTGACGAAATACTGTACGTGAAATCCAGAAATATTTGCTTATATAGCAACGTTCATCCTTCTATGTATATTTATGTGTTAATATTGCAATTTCTTTCTGCAAGCTGAATGTGCTTTATAATGTGAGCGTTTATTCCTGTTATCATAGTATAAACTCTCACCACCAGTTTACATTAATGTTAGTGGTGACAGTAAGATAGATGGCCGGCAGTTACGACATGAATAAACCAAACGGTGCCTACCATGTCCGTCTATTGTGTGTGAGGCAGTGTCTGTTTATGCACCTATCCTCTGTGTACTGACAGTCAGAAGTTCGTGGCTACGATCAATATAACATTGTATTGGTGAAAAGAAAAGTAAAATAATATTTTTTATCTTAGTTTTTCATTTCTGAGGTAGATGTAAAGATTATATATATATATATATATATATATATATATATATATATATATATATATATATATATATATATATATATATATATATATATATATATATATAATATATGTGAGAAAGTTCCATGAACGCACAAGCCATAGATCACTAAGAACTCTTTGACCCGGCCTGGATTCGAACCTGAACAAGTATATTATTGAATATAATTTGAATGAAAAGTTAAATTTCTCTAAATTACTGAATTTAACAAAAGATTCAGAATTTAACAAAAGTCTTGGAAGTGTACGGGGGGAAGATGGAACACGGCGGCAACGATCATTGGTGCGGTGGTCACGGTACTGTGTGCTTTTAGTGGTGATCCTGGACGGCATGGGTTCAAATCCTGGCCGGGTCAAAGTGATATATATATATATATATATATATATATATATATATATATATATATATATATATATATATATATACACACATATATATATATATATATATATATATATATATATATATATATATATACACACATATATATATATATATATATATATATATATATATATATATATATATACACACACATATATATATATATATATATATATATACATATATATATATATATATATATATATATACACACATATATATATATATATATATATATATACATATATATATATATATATATATATATATATATATATATATATATATATATATATATATATATATATATATATATATATATATATGTCGTACCTAGTAGCCAGAACGCACTTCTCAGCCTACTATTCATGGCCTGATTTGCCTAATAAGCCAAGTTTTCATGAATTAATGTTTTTTCGACTACCTAACCTACCTAACCTAACCTAACCTAACTTTTTCTGCTACCTAACCGAACCTAACCTATAAAGATAGGTTAGGTTAGGTTAGGTAGGGTTGGTTAGGTTTGGTCATATATCTACGTTAATTTTAACTCCAATAAAAAAAAATTGACCTCATACATAATGAAATGGGTAGCTTTATCATTTCATAAGAAAAAAATTAGAGAAAATATATTAATTCAAGAAAACTTGGCTTATTAGGCAAATCAGGCCTTGCATAGTAGGCTGAAAAGTGCATTCTGGCTACTAGGTACGACATATATATATATATATATATATATATATATATATATATATATATATATATATATATATATATATATATATATGAATAAAGTCACAAGAAGCTTTGAAATAAAAAAGCGAGCCTCCCCCCAAAAAAATCCCAAAACAAGTCGATTATAGACCTCACGCAATTCCAGGTTTCTCGAGCACACAATCCGGGTAATGTGGCTCACTCCGTCGGCACACCGTGTCAAGTCTTACGATCTGCGTCCTCCCCGAGCTCACCTCTGACGCTGGCTATGGCCCTATTTGCTGAAGATAACACCCGAGCTCTCACGCAGGCTCAAAGCGGCTCAGGGTAAACGGACACTTGGACTAGTTTTTAAGAGCGTAGCCCTCTGGTGGAATGAAAGCCCAAGGAAAAGTTGGGGGGAAGTCGGAGCAGTGGGCTCTTGGAATGCGGTCAAGACGAATTGCGATAGTCAAGTAGTGTCCGTGGCTCCGACAGGCGTTACCTTGATATCTCTGAATATCATTATTGGAGAAGAAGAATAGGAAGAGAAGGAGGAGGAAGAGGAATAAGAGAAGCTATAGACGACGGTGGGGTGGAGCGAGTCTGACTGGGGTGGTGGACACGATATGGAGAACTGTTCAGTGTTGTGTCAAGATAAACACTTTTTTGCTAATGGAATGTTTGCATGTGTTTCTTTTATATTCTACATGAAAAATAATGCTAATATGTGTAATATGTCCATATATTATTTATAAAAATGGTAATTGAGACGCTTTTTTGTTTAAGAGAAAAATATATCACTTGCAGAGGCAGGATATAATTATTAAAAAGCTTAATCTTCAAGAAAAACTTAATATCCATTAGAAATTAATTTTTTTTTTCACCTTTGTATTTAATGTTTACTTAACCTTTTCAATGAACAGTGATATAAATAAGAATCACTATAAAGAAGAGGCAAACAATATGCTAAGTTATAATGAATTAAATTTATCGTAAAAATCTATGGAATTTGTAATAACAACAATGAAAAACTATTAAAAGTTCACATATAGTACGCAGACCGGACTCCAATTAGGAAACTTTTCTGAGCAGTTCACAGGAAATTTCTTAATCAAAATAATTCTGTTAGAAGAAAGAACATTTATATAATCAGGTGTAATTAAATAGAATTAGGAATAGTTAAGTACTAAATAAAAGAAAGGTGAGAAATGCTAGGGCAACAATGTTAAGTCATATATATAGCAAATTTTTTTTAATGATGTGTTTATTTCTACAGTTATTAACTTTATTTAAACAGAATGTATATATTGAACGTTGCTGAAATCATTATGGAATAATATCCTTATTGAGGATCTGATCAGCGTCATACTATATCGTCAAAGTAAAGTATATATATATATATAAATATATATATATATATATATATATATATATATATATATATATATATATATATATATATATATATATATATATATAATATCTACGATGATGAATAATGTGGAAATATTGAATCACAAAGGAAAAATGAAATTGAGATGTTCAGAAGAACATTAAAGCGCAAAATTGAATGTGAAACTTAATGTAACGACGCCTCTCAGCAGGAGCAATGCGAGAAGCACCATTGTATGCTAACTGGATGCGGGGTTTGCGGCTCAGTGTGGCTAAATAGAATCAAGAGAGTAAAGTTTTGACAGGTTGCGAGGTATAGTTAGTAATGAACACAGAACACTGGACGAGGTAAAGTCTGATGTGACGCTGTTTTGCCACAAAATCTGAAACAGTTCGGAAGCTTAAAGACACATAGACATAGGCAGGAACACTAGTCACACTGACGTGAGTTACAATGACATAAGCTACAAAATGAACAACAATGACATAAGCAACAGTTAGATGATAGCAGTGAAACCGTCGACTTTCTACTGTACAGTCGACTTTCTACTCAAGATATTCTAACCAACAGCATCGTTGCGGCTGTCCCCCTAAAAAGTAAGCTATCGTCATTAACCTTGCATACCTTTACAGAGATTAATTAAGACTTTTAATATTTATATTCATTTAATGCAGGGCACAGAAAACACTGACGATACTTTGAGAATTTAAATATCTATTACCCCACAGTATTTAGCCATTAATGAAGCTTTGCATTTTGGCGACTGCATAAAACACTTTTAATTTCACATCGGAGTGCTGTTAATTATTGAAATACAGTTTTGCATTTGCATAATATCATGCAATTAGAATTTAATTTTAATAGAGAATGTTGGCGATATTTGTTTTTTTTGTACTAGTGAAGGTGAAGGTTTATGGATTTATTATTTGAAAGATCAAAGCCATAGTTAAGTTAAATTGTCTTTTTTTTATTTAAATTTTTATACTGTCGTTTGAGGCGTAGTTAAATGTCCGGGAAATATCCGGGAGGGATGTCTGGTGGGAATATGTCCGGGGATGTTATACCCGGGGGTAATATGTCCAGAGGTGATATACCCGTGGGTGATATATGAGGGGTGATATCCAAAGGGGTGTCTAGGGGTGATATATGAGGGGTGATATCCAAAGGGGTGTCTAGGTGTGGTATATGAGGGGTGATATCAAAAGGGGGTGTTTAGGGGTGATATATGAGAGGTGATATCCAAAGGGGTGTCTAGGGGTGATATATGTATCCGGGGATAATATGCCAAGAATTTGTATGTCAGAGGATATGTCCATACACACTCCTTTCCTTCCCCCGTCCTTTTCTGTTCCCTCTCAACTGTTTCAACTTCGTTCTCTTGTACCCTCAGATCCACCCTCTCTCATTTCTCGCCTTCACTACTTCTCTACTCCTCATCAGATTCATCTTCTCTTTCCCCTATCTCCTGTGTTGGCATTTTCACAGGTCTCTTGAGACGCTGGTGCAGAGGACAGACGTGATGTAGGAGAGAGGGGATGAATATCGTGGTGGAGATGAACGGAGAGACAAGGAGAGAGAGAGAGAGAGAGAGAGAGAGAGAGAGAGAGAGAGAGAGAGAGAGAGAGAGGGAGGGAGAGAGAGAGAGAGAGAGAGAGAGAGAGAGAGAGAGAGAGAGAGAGAGAGAGAGAGAGAGAGAGAGAGAGAGAGAGAGAGAGAGAGAGAGAGAGAAGGGGAGGGGTGGAGCGTGGGGTGTGAAAGACGAGTGAAATAAAGAACGGGGGGAAGATGTGAGCTAAAGGAAGCGATGAGAGAGCAGACGGAGGTCAGAGAGGCGGTGTAATGTAAAGCTTTCAGAGTTTCTCTCCCACATCCTGAGACGTCTTAACGTCTTATGCGTTAAAGCACCCTTAAGCTAAATGGTGGTGAGCGAGTCGAGGCTGGCAGATGCGACGAGAGGAAGTTATCTATCCTGAGGGAAGCACCAGAAGTTGAGAGGGACAAAGACTTCTGTAGGATATTTGGCGAGTGTTGGGAGGCCTCCTCATCCAACCGTTTCCCTCGCCTTTCACTCACCACTCCAACCTCAGGAGACGATATTGTGCTGATGTCCCCTTTGATGTATGAGCGGCTTGCGGTTTTTGCATGTTTAGAAGCGAAAGCTCTCATGTGGAAAATAGCTTCCGGCTGCTGTGAGGGGTGATGACCTGTGGGATCTCTATGCTCCTGCTGACGGTGCTAATTCCCAAAGGTTACTAATTCAGAAAGCTGTAGTTTGTAGCAGCTACGTTGTGTGGGAATATTTTATATCTCTTATGTACTGCCAAACAACTTCTCAGTATTGCAGTTACAAACTTCTAGATACTAGTTGGTCGCTGTATTGGTTATATATCGATCTGGACTAGCTATTCAAGGGTTCCGAATTCGATTTCCGATGAGGAGTCAGTGTCGCTTGATATTCGGTTAAAGATAGTTTCCAGGCAATAATTATGCCTCCACCAATTTTGAAAAAAAACTATTTTTTATTTTTAAATTCAGCTAAATGCAACCCATCCCCAAGCTACGCTCTTTCAACCTGGGATAAACCCCAAAGACGCATTAATCTTAACGTAACTCTGCTATTTAAACTTATATTTTCTAAAATATATACTAATTCACAATGTGGAATCACAAAGGCGTGATATCATTACGCACAAATCATTGTCTATTTTTAGGCGTTTAATTCTGTTGTTAATTATTTATATTTGCAATAAGTGGTTGAAGCATTTAGAGAGGTACAATTCAAACACAGAAAGAGAACAAAGTACTGTTAAACAAAAGTTCGAACATATTCAGTTGTAAGTTCTGTAAAAAAATTTCATTAATAAACAAGGGGCTTGGCAGATGGTTTAACGAGTAATTGGTATTCTTTATTAGGTCTCTCTCTCTCTCTCTCTCTCTCTCTCTCTCTCTCTCTCTCTCTCTCTCTCTCTCTCTCTCTCTCTCTCTCTCTCTCTCTCTCTCTCTCTCTCTCTCTCTCTCTCTCTCTCTCTCTCTCTCTCTCTCTCTCTCTCTCTCTCTCTCTCTCTCTGTATGTGTGGGCTCGCGTGTGTGTGTCGAAAAAAGTTAGTAGTTAGTAACAGTTGATTGATTGACAGTTGAGAGCCGGGCTGAAAGAGCCAAAGCTTAACCCCTCGCAAGCACAACTAGGTGAATATATTCCGAGGATGTAGCCAGTAGCAGCTGTCTTAGGAATACGACCTACGCGCGAGAGTCAATTTGTCTTTTTCCTTTATCTCCTCTTTTTATCTGTCTGTAAAATTTTATGTATATGTTTTTATATAATAAAGATGAAATGATTCTGCCGGATGAGAGGGGAAACAGCAGCAGGGGCGAGCCTCCCGAACATTAGAGAGAGGCTGTGTCACCCGGCCTTCTCCAACCATTACCAACAAACACTTAACTAAATGTCAAGCGTGCATGCTGGCCCCACCTTGCTCGTTGATCGCACTTGGTTCGCTGGCCACACACATTCATTAGCTACAATTCGCTCCGGTTAACCCTCGCTTGTAGGCCACACTTCACTCACTGGTCTAACCTTATTCGTAGGCCACATTTCGTTTACTGGTTACCCCTAGTTTTCAGACAGCTTCTCACTGGCTGGCCACATCTTCCTCGTTGGTCAAATCTCGCTTGCTGCTAACACCTCGTCCGCTTTCCCCACCTCGCTAGCCACACCTCATTGTAGCCACACCTCGCAAGCTGGTCACACCTTGTTCGTTGGCCAAACCTCGCTCTCTGCTAAAGGGCTTAAGTAGACAAGAATACTCTGAAGGTATTATTGACAAATATCACTCTTTTTAAGCTAATTTTGTTTTTATTCGCCATAAAAAATCGTCATATATCAAACATTAATTATAAAATTCATAGCATGGTTATTATCTGATTTATGATAAAAAATGTCTAGTATATATACCTGATTTTTAGAACACGAAATCCTCTTTAAACTAATCCTCTTTAGACTTATAAACACGTAACACTACGCTTTCAAGTATTTGTGCTTAGAGACGTCGGTTAGGGCTAACGGTGACGCAGGCAATACAATAAAATAGAAATATATGGATTTTCCTACATGATTGTTATAATTATTTTATTTTATTTTAAAAGTCGTTTCGTTATCTAAAAATATGTAAATATCTAAAAAATATTATTGGTTAACATTAGTTCACATTGTATGATCTTATAATTAATATATATTTAATATTAATGTTTATGTTAAAGTAATTCTCGTCATAATTGCAATAATATGAATGATAATTTATACGGAAATAACGTATTGGACCATTATGAAGTTTAAAGAAAGAATGGTAGAGAAAATCAATATATGTGGTAAGAATGTGAGGTGAATGACGAGAATGTTGACGCACACCATAGGAGGTAATATGAAAAAATAAAGCTGCGAAAGGTCTCATTGCGAAGAGAAAGAGGTAAGTTAGAGACCAAAAGAAATAGGAACATAAGAGAAGGGAAAATAATGAAAACTTATCAGGCTGAAGCTAAGTCAGATCACGTTTGTCAAGAAGGCTGCCAGGAATTACTCGAAACTCATTTGAAAATGCTTTCAGTGTGGCATATATGAACCAGCACATATTGTCAAAATAATGTCAGAAAGAGTGAAAAGTTCTAGCCATGGAAGCACTTTGTATACACTCTCCCTCAACACAACAGACGAATCACTCTGCATACACACTCTGTGGGTGAGGAGTGTTCTGGCCCTTGTTAAACTGCATATACAAGTAGGTACCACACCCTCATTCATAATGGATGTTGTTAGCCAAACATCTAAAGAGTATTTACTGTTCTTTTTGCGAGGGTCAACATTTTCAACAATATGACATTCCTAATGTTTTATCTGCTGCGAGTTAAGACGGCGACTGATTATACTATGAAATATTCATGAGTATATATCAAGTGTCTTGCGTAGAGACTTTTTAGTATGCTAATTAGATGTTGAATAAGCCATTACACGGGCATAAGCCTGACACTCGAGCTAAACAAAGACATACTCAGACCTCCAGGCATTTACTAAGACACAAAGAAATATAAACAAATAAGCATTCCTTACACCCTCATTTGGTTCTCTAAGTCTCCTGCAAATCCAAATCTGTCTGTTTTAATTACCTTTGTACGCTTGTGTCTCTTAGAGTCTCAGCAGCGTTGCTAGCATAGGAACACAGATATGACGAGGCAAGGATTGATTTCTTTCTCTCCATGTTCCCTAGCGATGCAAAAGATATGAGAAGGATAAATAAGATGGAAGACTATTAAACGATAAGAGGTGAGTATGCAATATCCATACCTTTGGAAGTATGCAACCTTGACAAAATTAAAGCATGGCCACTTAAGTGGCTACTAGAGATCAACTCTAGCAAATGCAACGTAATAAAACTGGGTAAAGTGTTCCGGAAACCAGGCACAAGGTCTCACATATGAGAGGAAATCAATTACAATCGAATATAGAAAATTACTTGGGAGTTGATATTACCCTAACCTGTCACCAGGAGACCACATTTAAAGAATGATTTCAACTGCATACGGAAGGCTGGTTAGTATAAGAACTGTCTTTAGGAATCTTAACAAAGAGTCGTTCAGATTCTTTTACATCGTTTATATCAGACCAATTCTGGAATTTGCGGCACCACAGTTGAGTTCTTATCTCGATAAATACAAAACGAAGGAGGAGAAAGTTCAGAAGTATGCCGCCAGACTAGTCCCAGACCTCATGTCATTTGAGAGAGAATAAACAGGGGAAAACATAATCACAACATATAAAATACTTAGGGAAATATACAGGACTGACAAAGACAGTGTAGCAGGGGTATTACACTAACAGATGGATATGTATATACATATATCGATAAATATATTGATGAATATATAGATTAATTATATATGTGGAAGGTAAGTACCCTAATGAGCCACAGTGACATTAGAAAGATTTTGTTTCAGTGACAGAGTAATCAACAGTCGGAATGCGCTTAGAGGTGAAGTGATGGAAGCAGACACCATTCACAGTTTTAAATGTAGATATGACACAGCCCAACAGGTGTTGGAACCTATACATTTTTCGATTATGAGTTGATGGTCGGGACCCCCAAGTTGAGGGTCGGGACGTACCTTATCCTTAGCAAAAAGCAAATTAAGTAAGTCAGTACACACAGACACACACACACACACACACACACACACACACACACACACACACACACACATACACACACACACACAATCCACTCATACCCCCAAATACAATGCCCAACACAAAGAGAAACAATTTTAACACCTATGCTAAATAAAAACTACTGACTCTTTTCCTAAACAGGGTAACCTCATTGTTTTTGTTTGAGTGTTTGACCATCAAATACGTGTCCCCAGGATCCGGACTTTCCCGTTGTTGTCTCGAATCAATCCACGTGGCAAAAACACGCTATTCGTAACCTTGCTCATAAAATTTTATATCCCAGCTCAGAGGCGCGTTGTTGAGAGCAGGAGCCAAAGGAATGTAGGTTTATATATCGCCTAGTTTGGGCATTGAAAATTACGACATGTGGTTCCCATACTGCTGTTGTAAGTTTTGTGAATGTGTCTTGAGTGTTTTGAATGCATATAATCAGTAAGATGTAATCACCTTGCTTTGATTGTAGAGATTAAACTGTCAGCTATTTCCTTAAAACCTTCAATCAACTGTTTGACTTTTTTCGATCACTTTGCGGTCTGTCATTTCTTCAGTTGAATCCGTGTATGGAAATTAAGGCTATGAATAGATGTGAATGAAGATTGAAGAATTCATTAGGATGACCTAAAGAAATTATTAAGGAAGTTTGTGAAATAGGTACTGGACTGCTCGCCCATTTAAATACATAGGAACAAAGGGACGAAGACAGGTGCAGGAGAGCAGAGACCCTAAAGATAGCACATTATATACCAGCAACTGGTTCGTGAATGAGAAAGAAATATAGATATCTGCCTACACATGACACCTACTCTATCTTCGGAAGTATATTTCAGCAGAATATCACCAGTAGTGAATGTAAATCTAATCGGTCAAGAACATAGGAAAAGGAAGCCTACTCAGCCATGTACACAACGTATGTGAGACTAATGTTTGAATGTGCAGGTGCTGCTTGAAGAACAAATCTTAACTATGGCAAGAACTACAAATTTCAGAAGAAAAATATAAGGAATATATAGGAGATTCGCTCTAGAATCGTACAGTAAAAACTGTGTTCATTCACCGTAACATGCCCATACACTACATATACACATATACACATATACACAGTGTTCATACATCAAGTCTTTACACCACATCCATTTACCAAGTCCATACACCAAACCTATACACATTATCCATACAACTAAACGCTTTATACATTAAATCACATGATTAATACACTAAAAGTATATATAATAATATCACATCTAATTAATGATGCCTTCGCCTCGCAGAGAACCTTTTTGATAATGTATCCGTTCCTCAACAACTGGTGGAAATAATACATTATGTGTATGTTACAATGAAACAAGTATAAGCGTGGCATATATTTTTTCAGGCAGGTTGTTTATAATGAATAGGTTACCCAAGCGTATTGGTATTTTTTCTTTTTTCGAATTCCACTTCATGAATAGATGATATAAAAAAAGAGTTTTTTCTCTCTCTCAGTTTTGTGTTTATTCTGCCAATAATCACACGCTTCGGTATCCTGCGTTCTTGAGAGCAAATTTAAAGTAGATGAAATATTCAGAATTCCCTCCTCGAGGTTTTATTGATTTTTAATTTTCAAGTTGATGTAGTAAAGAAATATTGTGGCCAGTCAAAGATTCCTCTCCCACGTAATGTGAAAAGAAATATATTTGACGCATTAACATGAACGAATCAGGGAGCGATAGACGAATGGAAACATGCTTTTTTTTTTAGACGAAAAGGAGTTTGAGACGAATGGAAACATACGTTTTGTGTTTGAACCGTTTCTCCTCTTTTTTGGGGGTTGAATTTGATCAAAAGCTATAAGTTTTTGCTCTGATCCATTGCAGATGTTGTATAGGATGTATGATTTTGACGCGTTTTGGAGGAAAGCCAGTGAGGCTTAAACGTTTTTTATTGTAATTCTGAAATTCTCATGTTTCAGATGCTCGAGTTATTTTACGTTGCTTCACCCAAGGCAAAGCTGGAAAAAAGGTTGATGTAATAATGACTCGACGTTGATTCTCCCTAGATTAATGTTACTCTAGCAGTCAAGAGAGAATAAACGAGCCTACCTCCTGGGCAGTTCTAACCAAAGGACTTTGATGTAACATTAAATCAACGTTGATGTCGTTGAACCAACGATGAGGCAACGTTACTTGACATTGTTTTGGTTTTAGATTCAGCTACTCGGAACAAAAAGTTCAAAGTGGCACGGGCTATGGCGAACCCATAGTGGACATGATTACTTGAGCCTGCGTTACCTCAGCCCATACGGTTCGTAAATGGAATTCGAGGCGCCTTTTAAGACTATTTTTGTATTTTAAACCTTCTTGAGGTTATCTTGAGGTTATCTTGAGATGATTTCGGGGCTTTTTTTTAGTGTCCCCGCGGCCCGGTCCTCGACCAGGCCTCCACCCCCAGGAAGCAGCCCGTGACAGCTGACTAACACCCAGGTACCTATTTTACTGCTTGGTAACAGGGGCATAGGGTGAAAGAAACTCTACCCATTGTTTCTCGCCGGCGCCTGGGATCGAACCCAGGACCACAGGATCACAAGTCCAGCGTGCTGTCCGCTCGGCCGACCGGCTCAATGAATCATACTAAAAAAATTTTTTTGCATGGTTTATCTCTTTCGTTGAGTAGTTTCTTATAAAATAATCAGTAATGCTCGTTGGAGGTAACGTTATTTATTATCTTTACTTTAAAATGATTGGGAAATATGCTTTCCATATTAACTGCTCAGAATGGTAAAAAAACCCACAGGAATTTGGACTATGGTTTTTATTGCGTTTAATCTAGTTTTATCTTCTCAGTCTGGAGGCGTATGTATGTAACATTAGGCTGCAGCCCTGACTTTTAATTTCTAAAATTTGGAGAAATAATATTGCTTTGTACGTTCAAGAAATTTTTGTTACAGGTAAAAACCACATTAAATTTAAATAAAAATCCATCTGGTAATATTAAGGGTCAACTTTTGTTTACGGTTAAACAATTTACAGGTAATTTTGTATTCGTAGATGTCGGTAAAATATGGTAGTTTGAATACTAGATTAACAGAAGCAACAGTAAGGTTAAACTAGCAAAAGTTACGTCAATTATCATTGATAACGTATTAATCAAACAGTCACACAACACTAAATCATGTCACCCATTTAATTCACTAAAGAACTTTATAATAGGCTTAACAGATGACAAACAACCATCAGTTAAACCCTCAACTATAGCAACACTCAGATCAAACACAGAACCTGCAACAGTAGCCAGTTACAGAACTATCGAACGCCAGACTTCCAACTTTGCCAACACTCAGAACTAACAAACACGAAAACCCTCATCCTTAGTAACACTCTGAAGAAACACGTCAAACCTCTGAACTAACTAACACCAAGCTCTACACCTTGACGGGGATCAGAACTAGCACCAATCCCTCAACCTTAGCAGCGCTCAGAACTGATGAACACCAAGCCCTCATCCTTAGCAGCGCTCAGAACTAACAAACACCAAGCCCACAACCTTGGCGGCGCTCACAACTAAAAGTCTACTGAGCGTACGACCTTGCAATCAATCTAATTCATACGAGATTCACCCCCGTGATCCACATCCAAAACTGGAGCGAGTGAAGGACAGCCAGACGGCAGGTTCTCAAGGCTACGCATGTCGACCCCCTTGTCACATCTCTGCTCCATCAACCACTTGCTTTTATCTTAACAGTGTCCCAAAATATTTAGTTCAATGGATTGTTTTCTCGTCTGAATCGAAAGGTTTATTTCAGATGCGATCCTGTAGCTTCTTTGCGACGGATTGTAGGGGTCATTTTTTGCGGATGGGGTGGTGGGAGAGGTTACGGATGTTTGTGTACGCGTAAAAGGTGATATACGTTGCGTTGTAAAGGGAGCTTTGGGTGTGTGTACTGGTTTAAGGCGTGGGCAGGGCCGGATGGGCGTGTCAAGGACGTTGTAGGTGGTGGTGGTGAGGGACATGTGGTCCGCTACGAACTCTAGCACTACTGGTTTGCCTGCCACACCAGAACACGTGTCCCGCCTTAGTGTTCCACCTTCCAACCTAGTGTTCCACCTTCCAACCTAGTGTTCCAGCCCATTGTTTAACTACCTTAGTGTTCCACCCTGGTTTTCCAGCCGAATGTACCCGTCCTGGATTCTTGTTTAGGCCAACCTCAGGAATGATGAGACTAGAACCACCTCCTCGACTCCGCTAATCCACGCCACGCCCTCAATAACCCTGTGAGGGAGGAGACTCCTCTCTCCCCACCCACTCTCTCCCACACCTCTCTCTCTCTCTCTCTCTCCCACTCTCTCTCTCTCTCTCTCTCTCCCACTCTCTCTCCCACTCTCTCTCTCTCTCTCTCTCTCTCTCTCTCTCTCTCTCTCTCTCTCTCTCTCTCTCTCTCTCTCTCTCTCTCTCTCTCTCTCTCCCACTCTCTCTCTCTCTCTCCCACTCTCTCTCTCTCTCTCTCTCTCTCTCTCTCTCTCTCTCTCTCTCTCTCTCTCTCTCTCTCTCTCTCTCTCTCTCTCTCTCTCTCTCTCTCCCACTCTCTCTCTCTCTCTCTCTCTCTCTCTCTCTCTCTCTCTCTCTCTCTCTCTCTCTCTCTCTCTCTCTCTCTCTCTCTCTCTCTCTCTCTCACCCGTGTCGCCCACTTGCCACGCCCCGCGTCACTGCGGTTCCTCCTCTTCCACTACCGATTGTTCGCTTCGGTCTGCAGTGTCTTGACACATACTATTACATTTTCATTATTTCATCTGTGTATTTCATCGGTATACTTCTTCTATATTCCATATTTCTTATACCTGTGCACGAGCATTCTTATTACCGTCTAATAATAATTTTCTAGTATAATTCACTTCAACATTTCTTTGATTTTTAAATCAAATTTTCTTTGATTTCATAGATTCCCATTTTCAATGACATTTACCATCTCCATTCTCTATAAAATTTAACATCTCCATTTTCTATCAAATTTAACATCTACATTTTCTATGACGTCTCCATCAGGGTATTCTTTGCAGTATACATCAGTCTGTGCATCTTCCCGATGCTCCTCTTGTTGCTGCGGCTCCTCCGTGTCCGGTGTTCAAGGGCGTGGCACTCTGCCACTATGCAATTTGACTTTTTACTTTCTGCTCGAAGATGCGAGGCCAACATCACATACTTACTACATATTTGCCTCGATAGATGTGCAGGAGCAACCTCCCTGGCCTCCAGGGAGATGAACAATAGTTTTTTTTTCACCCACTCTAACGGTTTTCTAGTGTGCATCGTCAACTGAAGACTTGCATGTTAGAAAAATGATGCTTTGTGTAACGCTGTTGCAGACTGAATCGGTGTTGTTGAGAGTGCGAAGAGATGTTATGTGGTTCACCTAAACATAAAGGCATTGATGGTCGTTTGTGTCGTGTGTGTGTGTGTGTGTGTGTGTGTGTGTGTGTGTGTGTGTGTGTGTGTGTGTGTGTGTGTGTGTGTGTGTGTGTGTGTGTGTGTGTGTGTGTTTGTGTGTATGGGTGAGGTAGTTTGGGTGTATGTTTGTATTGGACATAGAGATAACTAAGTTATGCATTCTATGTGTCAAGGTAGTCAGATATATTCTATGTATATCTAAGAGAAGTACAACTCGTAATTTGCCCTCCAGGGCATCGCGTTAGGGGGGCTCGAATTCATGACCTTCAGAATCTAGCCTAATTATAGAACCAGTCTGCAATGTTACCTGAACGAAGTCTGCCGGTTATTCCTTGAACAGCAGTATAGTTATACACATATATATCAATTTATGTACATAAATTAGTATATAAATTGATAGTATGCTAATTATATTCAAATTTGAATTAGCGAAACATAAACCCAAAACCATCAGTGGCGATGAAACTTAAATTGAATAAGTTTGGTCTGGGATGATAGTTTTGCTTTTAGTAATAGTCAGGTTTTAAGATTATGTAAAGTAAGATGAAGAGAGTGATGCTGTGGAGCTACTCCACAGCACCAGTAGTTACTACCTCTACTCCTGCTGGAAGAAGGCCATCACATGTTTTTTTCTCAGTCATTTCTCTAGACTCTTCTCTGCTTTTTTACCATACTTCTTGTGTAAAGGAGGAATTGTACATGTTTATCTCTCAGAATGTTCGGCAATATGTTTATTGTTTGTGATGTGTGTCTATATATGTATGAACACGTTGTACTGAACGGGGTGAGAATAGGTTGAGCTATCTCATCCCTTTGGGTGTATTTTACCTCAATAAACTTATTTCAATTTCAATTTAATTTTCTCTGCTTTCCCAGAACTGGGACTAATGTAAACTCGTGGTTCTTGACATTCCAGCTTTCGGAGGGTTTTTAGTGTTCATTGGTGAAGGTTTTATTTATCCTCTCGTCTATTTGCTACAATTTCCTACTAATCTTTCGTTAATTTCCTCATATTCGTAAAGTTTTTTGAGTCTCATTCTTCCAACCAGCTTTTATAGCTTTTTGTTATATTCAGTTCCTTCACTCTTTGGTCGCACTGCCGGTCATCGTACAGGGATCAGCATTTTTAAGAAACATTTGAACTTTTTAAACATTTCTAATTAATTTATTAAGATAGGACTCGACGCCGGGGCTGCATACTTTTCACAATAGCTTCGTGTAGGTGGTAAAAGTGCTTTTAATGCCCTCATATGAGTTTCCAATGTTTTTATTGATCATCCGTTTTGTATTACGCTACCACTTTATTTTGCTAATGATTGTATGTATAGCAATAATTTATAGGGAGTTATGTTCACCCAAGGTCATTCTCATTTTCTGATACATAAACTTCAGTTTACTGTTTCTGGAGTCTTGCACTCGAGTTTCTATCTCATGTTACTTTGCATTTGTCTGGATTAGAGCCCATTACTCGTCTTTCAGAGCACTTCTGCTGTGTATATATTTCAATATCTGCTAGATTGTTGACGTGTATTAAGAACAGGAATGACATCAGTTTCATCACCTGTTTTTTTTCTCCTGACATGGCTGTGGAGCTGTTTTCTGTTGGGTCTTGGTTTCATTTGCTATGTCGTTTTCATACTGTTTCTCCGCTTCCCTTGTCTGACTGAGATATTCATTCCTGGCCCTCTGGTGTCTCCCTTTGCTCTCTGGTGTTCTGTTATTCATGTAGTTTATCCATGTCTTGTTCTTCATTGCTTTTGCTTCCTTACATGCCTGATTGAACCACGGATTCCCATTTTGCTTTTAATTTTAAATTTTTCAACCAAGATGAACTTGTCTTCTGCATTTTGAGTGATAGTGTTCATGTCTTCTCAACCGCACACATGGGATAATTTTACGACTTACGGAAACCAAGTGACAAGTTTAAATAATAGGGTAATTAACCAAAGTAAAGGGCAACTCGAAGTTATATAATTTCCAGTTCTTATCTGTATAAGGAAAAGTGCAGAATATTTCACTCTCTGTTCTACTTTTAGCTCATGGTAAAGTTACTGTGAAAATTTTAATGAATGCACACTGCAATGCAGAATTTATTAAAGGGTTTTAATTACTTAAGAGACCCCTCCTTCTACTCGAAGAACAAATTCGTGTACGTATAGTTTTTCTCTCTTCATCTGTCTGTCTGTCTGTCTGTCTGTCTGTCTGTCTGTCTGTCTGTCTGTCTGTCTGTCTGTCTGTCTGTCTGCCTATCTGTCTGTCTGTCTGTCTGTCTGCCTATCTGTCTGTCTGTCTGTCTGTCTGTCTGTCTGTCTGTCTGTCTGTCTGTCTGTCTGTCTCTCAGGCTGACTACATGCTAGGGTTTCAACAGAGTTGCCTTAATCAGCCACCGACTTCTGTTTGTCTGGAGGTTCATAATATTCCGGTCATACGATTTCTTCTCGGAATTCATTGCATTGAAGCCATCCACTGATCTCGATGATCAATATTGCGTTGCTATGTGGAATTTCTGTTACAAAATTATGAAAAATATTATTAACTTGTAAATAGTTTAGTAGTCGATATTTTACTTCGAGCAAGGTATCGGGGTTAAATTAATACAATTGACATGGATTAGCTTGTAAGTTAAAAGCTTCTTGAGTCTGAGGTTGGAGGTAATATAGTATGATGGTTTTGCGTAGTTAAGGAACTTCAGGGGATCAGTTTTGTTCTTCTCTGACTCTATTTTACAATTATGTATTTAGTTGCCAATTATTGTTGTGATTCTGTCTCTCTCATTTTGTTTATGTGTGTGTGTTTTCACTCACCCATGATGTACTTTATATGCAGGCAATGAGTCACAATAACGTGGCTGAAGAATGTTGACCAGACCACACACTAGAAGGTGAAGGGACGACGACGTTTCTGTCCGTCCTGGACCATTCTCAAGTCGATTGTCTTGAGAATGGTCCAGGACGGACCGAAACGTCGTCGTTCCTTCACCTTCTAGTGTGTAGTTCGGTCATTAATGTACTTCATAGATGTACTTAACGGATCACACATTACTTCCAACCATGCTCCATCTTTCCACCTCCGCTGGTTTGTTAATCACATATATTTTATACCCAGTGTTTCAGTTTTTGTTGAAGTTGCTTATTGAGATAACAGTCTCTTCCATATGCCATTCCACTTTTAGAAAGAGTTACGAATTAAGAGATACTACGAAACATTTAGGGCTTCGTTGTATTTGTCCGGCTTTCCTTTATCGGTATTCAAGCCGAGTAACCTGGTCTACAGTTTCTCGTTTAAAAGTGTTTCATTAATCTACTTTCACTTGGGGTGGACGGTAGAGCGACGGTTTCGCTTCATGCAGGTCGGTGTTCAATCCCCGACCGTCCAAGTGTTTGGGTACTATTCCTTCCTTCCGTCCCATACCAAATTATTATCCCGACCCCTTCCAAGTGATACACACTTGTAATGGCTTGGCGCTTTCCCATAATAACTCCCCCCCTCCCTCCCTCTTAATCCCCCTTCAACATCTTATACGATGTTATCCTGCTTTTTTTTTCTTTCTTACAGTTTCAAGACGACATATGCATTGAAGGAAGTGGAGTGGGAGCCATCGATATTGACGACATATGACTGAGAAATGAAACTCTGGAGTTGAGGCTCGCTCTGAGACACGTATAAACACACACACACACACACACACACACACACACACACACACACACACACACACACACACGTCCCTCACATCCCTGGAAAACAGAAGAGTAAAGGGAGGCATGATAACCACCTACAAAATTCTCAGGGGGATTGGCAGGGTGGACAAAGACAAACTCTTCAGCACGGGTGGGACACGAACAAGGGGACACAGGTGGAAACTTAGTACCCAGATGAGCCACAGAGACGTTAGAAAGAATTTTTTCAGTGTCAGAGTACTTAATAAATTGAATGCACTAGGAAGTGATGTGGTGGAGGCTGACTCCATACACAGTTTCAAATGTAGATATGATAGAGCCCAGTAGGCTCAGGAATCTGTACACCAGTTGATTGACAGTTGAGAGGTGGGACCAAAGAGCCGAAGCTCAACCCCCGCAAGCACAATTAGGTGAGTACACACACACACACACACAGTCATCCAATATCAGGGCCTTTAGAGAAGGATTTTAAAAATTATAAATTTTCCCCTCCTCACATTCTGACACAACATAGAATTTTCAATATCTCTGATTTCATTATTGCCAATTTGCGCTCCAATCAAAGCCTAATTTGTAATATCCTCTCATCAAATGCCAGATATATCGCTATCGTGCTGCACTAACGTCAAAGATGAGTATAGATTGATCCCACTTGGAACTTTAATTATTACAGACCTATGCGGTTTAGAATTTTTCTTCAGTCGTGAAGGAAACCCTAAGAACTTGCAACTGCAAACAGAGATAGAAGAAACTTCTCTGAGGGATGTTATGTATATCAGAGAATGTATTAAATTATCCATGCATCAAAACAAACCAATCGACTTGAGAATGGTCCAGGACGGACCGAAACGTCGTCGTCCCTTCAATTTCTAGTGTGTGGTCTGGTCAACATACTTCAGCCACGTTATTGTGACTCATCGCCTGCAAACCAATTACCCATATATTTAAAAAAAAAATTATTTAGGTATCAAAATATATTGATTCTCTTAATCCTCGGTTTCGTATCCGTGTGTTTTGCTTGCCTCTCTGCTTATCTGTTTGTTAGTCTTTTGATCTCCATGAATTAATCTTTATTTTTTTTTTAATCTATCTTTCTCTTTTCGCAACATGTCTCTGTTGCTGTTTTTCTGCCTGTCTCTGCCACTAATAGAAATATATATATCTGAAACACAAAATTATTTGGAGCTTGGTATAAAAATATATGTCAAACAGACATAATGTAACAAAATGCGGTAATAACTGTTTTCTGGTAATTGCCTGACGACCTTCACCAATTGGTGACGAAAGCTGCATGGTCCTGTTTTTTTGACTGAACGGAGGGAGTGGCCGGGGGAGGGGGGGGGCTATATGATGGGGAGGGGGCTCTAAACCCAATTGGTTAAATGCAATTGTATATGCACAATATTTTAAGGGAAATTAACAAGTTTAAGCCTGAAGAGCCCAGTATCTGCAAGCTGTCAGAACATTCTAAATTTATGGGATCAAAATTGTAATCGAGGCTTAGGATGAGGTTGACGGTGGTTCTGGCACCCAAAGGTTTGGTCTCAGTAAGTTACAGGCTGGATCCTAGTCTGGATTCCGTCATGTTCCTCAGTGAGTACAATATGTAAAAAGTGGTGCTGGGTCGAAGTTAATTCAACGTTGATTTAGTGTTGAACTAGCCATGTTCTTGGATATTGTGCCCACTCAGTTATGGTCTGACCTACGTTGGATCTTTGTTGAGCCCTAATGTAGTCTTGGCTCGATTTCGGTCTAGCCCTGGGCTTGTTTTGTTGGATCTCGGCAGGGTCATGGTCTAAACTGGGATGTATAGAGGTTTTAAGAACCAACAAAGATTTTGGTTCAACCTCTGTTGGATCATTTGGTTCTTTGTTTAGTCTGGGTTGAGCGCTGCGTGTTCTGGCTAATGACCAATAACTGTCGATGACTTCAACAAAATGTTAAAGTTGCCTAAATTTCGTTACATCTGTTCCGTGAGCCTTTTATATTAAGGCGTTGAGTTTGCCACTATTGGTTTTGCTGTTGTGTTTGTTCTCATTATTTATAGTATTCTCTGCTGTCTTTGTTAACGTAACGCTCCCGTATTTGTTAGCGTCCTGTTATCGATCGTTGAGCTGTTGCTACGTCAACTATACTTTAACCTTGCATCATGCTACTTCTTGTCTGCTTCAAAATCGTGTTTTTCAGCTAGTCTGTTTTTCCGTGTGATACTGTGTTATCCTGGGTTGCACTGGTGTTATTTGATGTGTGAAATTAAATTCATAAATTTATTGAAGCTTTTAATTTCTCTTTTTATTTCTTAGGTCATATGTCATACAAATGTCAGCCAATCTGGCTTTCTTACCATATTTAATTGAAACTCTCTAGCTGTAATGACTCTGCTGCTTCCATTATTGATTCATATGTTGCTCAGTGTAAAGATTCTAGTTACACAAGTTATGTTATTGCAATTTAAAATTCATTGTTTTACGCCTATGTAAGGGTCGCGATAAATAGCCCACTTACATGGTAATTTGTATCTTAATGACAACAATCTGTATTAGGTACCTGGTGGTTATAATCTGTGTTAGACTCTTCGAGGCAACTATTTGTATTAAACTTTCTCAGGGTTACAACTTGTGTTAGGCTTTTCAGATTTACAATCTGTACTAGTGTAAACAGCCACTTAAACCTCGTAAACAACCACTTAAACTTGTGTGTAAACGATCACTTAAACTTGCGTAAATAATCCTTTAAACCGGAGTTTAAACAATCACTTAAACTCGTGTGTAAAAAGAACCTTAAACCTATTTTTAAACTACCAGTTGAACTTGTGTGCGTTAACAACCACTTTATCTTGTGTGTGTGTGTGTAAACAACCACTTAAACGCGCCCGCGCGTGTGTGTGTGGGAACATCCACCAAAGCTATTAACTATGTGAAAAGGAAGGCTGATAAGTCATTATTACCTAACAACAATTGGGAGGGACATGAGTACAAGGAACAGGAATATCAGAAAGGAGTAATGGAACGATGCTCAACTCTGTGGGTCATCGGGGGATCGAACACCGATCCTGCAAGAAATGACGCCGTCGCTGTATTGACCAGTCCAAGAGGTGTTTTTTTGAGAGACTATTTACTGAAGAGCATGGATAAACGATACTTTAGAAAGATCCAAACGAATCTCATTACTCAGAGTGAAGCTGTCAGTTTGAGCGGCTTATTAGTCCGCCTATCAGGTAATTTTTAGTCTATCTTCTTGCGGTAACTGTTAAGACTGGTTCGGACACCAAACCTGATCTGACCACAAAGAGATGAGGACAAGAACCAGACATCTTGTAGTCAGGTGCCGAGCTGTTCCAGGAGGCATTTTTCACGCCTATATGAAGCTCTTACGTTATTGCTTGCTGTACTGCTGCCGGCCATCATGTGTTTATCCAGTTTTGCTATGATGTCCGAGTATCGATTGTATGCTGTGTGTATATTGTAATATATATACTTATTAATGCAGCTAACGAAAGCGTCTATGATGCTACCTTTTGAACACAGATTGGATTACATATTTTCAAATAGTCGGGAATGATTAAAAATCTGTGTTTTAGGTATATATTGATTGTAGGTTAAAATAAATCCATGCCCGACATCGCTACTTTTTATTCCTTTACGTAGTCTCATCGCCCTTGAAGTTCCTTTGTGTTCACCAAGGTTGCACCCATCGTCTCATTTGTAAAGGTTAAGACTTTTTCTAGTTTCGCATCCTAAGACAACTACTCCAGGTAACTGACTTCTGACCTATTATTCACTTGTTTCACATCTCCGAGGATCTCTTCAGGCAGATGACGCTGTTTTTCTTGCATACCCTCCTCAATACCATCCTGTAGGCAGGTGAACAGTTGCTTCTTTTTTCTGTACCGGCTTCACATTCCGATTCCTCATTAGGCAAGTGAATCACGATTTGCTCGCCTGTTCTAAATATCAGGCTATACCTAATCCTGAGGCCGTGAAAAAGGAGAATATCTCGGCCTACTCCAGATATATGTATGCTTCGTTGGAGCTGCTTTCAGAACGGTTAAGTCTTATTTCTTATCTTCCAGTTTTTACCTCCCGTGAACCTATTATCAAGGAAAACGGGAGTGGCAAGCATATGGGCTGTTGATATTTTCTGTTGCCTTTGGAAAGATGTCTCGGATGTAGAGTTTCTTCGATTGAATGAGGTTCTCGGAGACAACTGTCGAAGACATTTAATTTGTGGACTGTGTTATATTTACACAGAGGAAAGATAAATAAGAGTCTGAGACAGGGACAATCTCTAATGCAATGGCTTATGTGCTGTGAATTTATATATTTAATCCGAATGTATCATCAGAAGATACATGAGGAATCATTTTTTCCTCATCGGTGCCCTCTGAAGTGGAAAAGGGAAAGTGGTGCATAGCAGCCACCCGATATAGGGATAGAATATCAGTGACAACCTTACTGGTGCTCTGAGAGATTAAAAAGTAAGATCAGGTGGCAGTAAACTCAACAATCTGTCACATTCATTTTCTTGAGCACCGATGGTCGGTGGCAGGACGTCTCATGCTACGTTCAGCTACTGATGGTCATTAACAGGATAAGGATATATATATATATATATATATATATATATATATATATATATATATACATATATATATATATATATATATATATATATATATATATACATATATATATATATATATATATATATATATATATATATCTATATATATATATCTATATATATATATATATATATATATATATATATATATATATATATATATATATATATATATATATATATATATATAATATAATATGATCGAAATCCTTGTGGGGACCATTTAAGGTGAATAAGAAACACGGGTTGGCACCACAAAGGCCAGTCGACAAAGCCATGTCGTGGCGTAGTCGACTAAAGCGTGCATCTAGGAACACCCAGCGCCCAGGTTCGAAGCCTCATCACAGCTCTTGTGGATTTTCTCATTTATATATTACAATGTGATTTCTCTGTGTATAGAACAGCAGAACTTGTTAAACGCTAAAGCAACATAAATAAAAAGTTAGGTGCAAGAGGGTCGGTCTTGCATATTGTAACAAGTATAGAACTTAGTGAATAAGCTTATTCTGGACAACTGGTAACAGACACAATAAACAGCGTGAAAGCGGACAATTAACGCAATTAATGCACTCGTTACCTAGTATATAGGTTAAAGTTATTAGGATTCAGACTACAGTTTGATAAGTCAATTTGGTTATTGACTAGAAAAATATGCTATTCACTTAGCCAGTCGATGAAAAATGAGGAAATTAACAAATGTTATACAAATGAGGTATAAAAAATCTATTTTGTTGTAAATCCTATCAGAATATGATATGTGCCACGAAAGATTATTTTTTCAATTTATAGTGCCACAGTTGTTATCAAATGCCTAATGCTTAGTATAATTTAACAGTCCTTAACAAAACAGGCTTAACTAAATGAAGTTAGAAGTGAAGAAGAAACTACAATTCACTGAAGAAACCTTCAGTCAAATCTCGTTAACATTTACTAATTTGGAATAAGATGCAATAAAATTTATATAAGTTCAGCATTCACAGCTAATATCTTTACACTTCTACTAACAGAAACACTGTATGCAGAAACTCTAATTTCAGAGTTTCAGAAAGAAACTATATCAGACATAAACTCTATCTATTTATCACTTAAATAAGTGATAGTTTAATCTGCGTAATGAATTGTTTACATTTAAACTTATACGAAAAGGTAATAATTTTTGGAGATGGACGAAGGGAACTTTCTCATTATATGACAATGGAGGAATTGAACCTCCTTTTGAAATGCGAATGGAAGTCGTTAACTTCTTTATTAAATACGCATTGCAAAAGGGAACATCCTCAGGAAATGTGTATAACATAGCCCTACTCCTTATAAGTCATTCTACATCACAAATGATTATCTATATCGCTCTTTAACATGAGGATGATAGTGTTCTCTGCAGTTATACTTCATGCACCTTTCACCTGTACAAAACGTTATTTTTTAGACCTGTGAATAAATATTTTGTCCTTAATCGTTATGAGAGTAAAATATTGGACTTTGAAGTTTTCTAATCCTGAGAGTAAACAGGCGCTAAAGTTTCGGACATATCAGTTACAAACACTTCTGATACAGATATTTCAGCTACGAACGTTTCAGCTTTACACGTTTTTGCAACAGTTGTAGCATTGTGGGTCACGTCGCTTTCATGAGACAAATACAAATGACTTATATTAACACCTTTTCTGCCGATATTTTACAAGCGATCGTTTCCAATAAAGATGGACGGATCCAGAAGTTAGAAGTTCTTCTGCGAATACTTCGAACGTTTCACCTTCGGAATTCTCTACTTGGAAGGATTAATATGTTTACGTTCCTGCTGAAGATCTTCCTGTACCACTCGTTCCAGACCCTCGGGTTAAAATTGACGAAAGACGGAACTAAACTCCACTAAACTCTTAAAGTTTAATTATTGCACAGAATCGGCCAAATTTTTTCGGAAGGAAATCAAACTAATTTTGCTGTCAAAGTTTCATCTGTGTTCCAGCAATATAAAATTTTCTGCCTCTATAGATATCTAAGATAGCATTT
>NC_091174.1:8049524-8139524 GCF_040958095.1 Procambarus clarkii
CGTTTTTGGTACGTAAGCGAGAATATAGCACTATGGCAAACAATTAAATTGATTAAAAAGCACTGTTTATTCACATCAAAATATGTACCTTAGGTACTAAAACACACACACACACACACACACACAAACACACACACACACAAACACACACACACACACACACACACACACACACACACACAAACACACACACACACACACACACACACACACACACACACACACACACACACACACACACACACACACACACACACACACACACACACACACACACACACACACACACACACACACACGTATTGTAGAATCAGGCAAGCTATGATAATGGACAAAGTATATAAAGGAGTTGATAAAGTGGACAAATTGACAAATGACTAAAATGAGATATTGTGTGGCCAGATGAACCCCGGAAGATGCAGATAAACTGCAAAGCTTTCATGAAACACTTCTTTAGTGTATTAGTTCAGTACAAAAAAAAGTATCGCGGTGACCTCAATAAACATCCTCGAAAGGAAGTTGAAGGGGAAACACTTGGAATAAATGACATTGTCCTACACTATCGGAGGTGGGGCACTATGGGACAAGGGAGCACATCCACGTGAATTCATCAATATGATACTCACACACAGACACATTCTTAATCACTTCCATTGCCTATATTTGTATAATTGATTGTGAAAGATTATGGAAAAATTATGAAACAATTGTGGTGCCTGTATGAAGGGTAATATACATACTACAGTGAATGCGTAGTCAACATAAACATGTGTCAATACTGTGTACAATTCTAATATGATTTTGCTTACTATTTATTTTGTAATAACACATTTAGGTATATCTGCATTTGTACAGCAACCCTAGACAATATGAAGGGTCGTACAGTGTGTCAAAAAAGCTTACTAATTTTTTTATTAAATACATGAGGTACATCTGCATTAGTGCAGCTACCCTAGACTATATAAAGTGGAGTACAGTGTGTCAAAAAAGCTAACTTCATGATGCTAAGAAATGCCCATCACACACAGGATGGTTAGTCATTCAGAGGCATGTGAGAGGCAGTTGGCTATATTGAACTCCTCGGAGTCTGCACACCGTATTTGATACAAATAAAACATTAAATGTTAAGCTAACGTGAAAGGTATCCTTGAGATGATTTCGGGGCTTAGCGACTCCGCGGCCCGGTCGTTAACCAGGCCTCCTAATTTATAGTATACAGCTACTGTATATATATTTTTTAAATCTAAAAACGCATGGCATTGCGCATAAAACTAACTACCTTTCGCACAATACATAATATATTCGCCTTCATCAAAGCAAAATAGAATAAAGAAGAAATCATTAATCAACCTAATATATAATATAGACTCAATCTATAACTTATAATATATAACTTCTGGAAATCTCGGCTTATTAGGTCTTTGCATAGTAGGCCAAGTAGTGCGTTCTGGCTATTAGGTACAACATATCTATGTATGTATGTATGTATGTATGTATATATATATATATATATATATATATATATATATATATATATATATATATATATATATATATATATATATATAAACATACCTATTTATTATCCTTCTCCCCTCATCGCTGCTACTAGTCACTATGATGCTAGGACGATGACGAATAGCCTCTCTGATAAGCCAGCCTGATGAAATATATCTCTGAAACTACTGAAAGCGTCCATACACAGGTAAGGGTCAGTGATAATATTTTATCGTGCATTTAGAAAGTTTCAAGTAACATCAAAAGAGTTTTGTTCACACTGACAGAATGGAACATGGGAAAAATACTTTGAGCTCACTTTCAGTGAATCTGAGAACACATTCAAAAAGATTTAGCGCACATCCAAAGAGATCTAACGAACATTTAACACATTTTGTCATTTCAAGTCTCTTTATTAAAGCAAATGAACATAAAATTTATAGTTAATCTCAATTACCTTAAATATCGCTCGTTTTGGTAACAAATAACTATTAAAGACCCAATGTCCCAAAGCATTTACTTCAGATCTTTAGCAATGCTGTAAAAACAGGGAAACTTAGATGTTAAAACCCACTGGAATTTATCCAGTTTTGTATGGTTTATTGATTTTTATGTTGAATTTAATTAACAGGCTCGCGCATGACAGTCGTTTGTCTACCAGACTCATGATGGAAATCCTTCCAATTAAATATTTTCATGTGAAAAAGAAATGACTGTGTTGTTAGTCTCTCCTGTTAGTTGGTGAGGCTCTTATACAGTTTTAGAGAAGAAATTGTGGGTCAATGTGTGTGTGTGTGTGTGTACTCAGTGTGCTTGTGGGGGTTGAACTCTCTTTGGTTCCGCCTCTCAACTGTCAATCAACTGAGTGTGTGTGTGTGTGTGTGTGTGTGTGTGTGTGTGTGTGTGTGTGTGTGTGTGTGTGTGTGCGTGTGTCTGTGTGATAAGAATTTCATAATTATGCATTACACATATCTCAAACCAATTCTGGATTTTATTATTCTTCATACGTGAAATGAACTGAGAAAGTCCAAAGATATGTTAATTAAAAGAGCAAATGTAAGCCACTATACCAAGGGTATGCCACCATACCAGAAGGGTATGCCTTCCGGTACTTGAAGAGAGAGAACATACAAAACGAGTGTCTGAGTAGTGAAGATATAGACTGAAATTGGATGTGACATTGTTACACAGCACTTCATAAACAAATTGAAATACAGAAATACCAGAGCCTAAAAAGCTCAGAAAACTGTCTATCATTTAATAGAAGACATATAAAGGCAGGACCCAAGAGCTAAGGCTAAATCCCAGCAAGAACTACCAGGCGAGTGAATGTAAATAAATAAATTAAAATATATATTGACCGTCTACACAACGGGTTTGAAGACGGGAATTGAATGGAGGGAATATCAGGGGAGCGGGGAGCCAGGTGCACTAGAGGAGATATCAAGAAAGCAGTGGAATATCTGTATGGCGAGTGGGGAGGGTGCAGAGAAAGGCAAATCGCGACAACCCATGTTGAAATTGCATATGAGCAATCCTTTCCATGTGCGAGGGAGAGACATAGAGATGTTGGAACACAATTATTGTTGCTGCAGTGATTTTCAAGCCTGAAATAAAAAAAAATAGCGTTAGAAACAAAGGCGATAACAGGCATTCAAAACATAAATGCAGAATTATTGCGGTACTCAGGTGGAAATATTGCGTATAATTGAATACCACGCTGAACCGATGCTATAGGATTACATTCTAATTATGAGGTAGTGTTTACATTTGTATATTTTTCCTGCCTGTATGACAATTACGCCAAATACGCACAATTAGAGCAATTCTCGCCCAAAGTGTTGCGCTCAGGCGAATAACATATATATTTTTGTATTGGCTAATTTCAGGTTGGATTTTGTTTGAGCCGAAAACTTTCTGTCTCTGCGAATCCCGTGCTAAAATTTCTCATTTTGTCGTGTGTGTGTGTTGCGTTTGGTGTAAAGCATACAAGGTTTTGTAATGAGTTTTTACTCAAAGTATCATTATTGGTCAAATGTAATATGAGGTTATTGTGTTCTTAATCAGTGATATTGGAAATACTAGATGTAGCCAGAGCACTTCATATGTCTATCGACAGACACACCGACAATAGAAGACTAGACATCTGAGACACTCTCATCAATCTATCAACAAATGGCTTAGTCATGGAAAGACCTTATCTTTCTCAATTATTATAAAGAAAGGTAAGGTCTTTCTCTATTATTATATACCTTTCTCTATTATTATTACCTTTTATTCCTACTTTGTGTCTACCTTGTGATGATTCTAAGGGATCAATGTCTCTACGGCTTGAGCTCTGACCAGGTCTCCTGGGTTGGTGGTCTGATCGGCCAGGCTGTTAGATGCCGCTTCTCTGTCTTATTTAATATATGGCAGCTAGCACAAACTTTGAAAATCTAAGTGGTTACAAATTAGACTGGCGAACTACATGTTCAAGTAACTAAGGCGCACGGGAGAGCAGGCCTTGTGTAGTTCTTTAATTCGATGTTTTTATGCTGGCTTGGGCAGTGTGTGGTAGATATTTTGTCCTGGTCTTCAAGACGATAAAATGAACATAAGTGTGAGTTGGCTTGAGAATGTTTCCCATGTAATGGTTCGCTAATGTCTAATCTAATCAGTGTGTAAATTAAATCACACACACACATACTCTCTCACACTCACACGGTGTTATTTTGCAATTTACTTTACAATTTATTTACCTATTTATTTACGTGTTATTTACTCATTTTGCACCTTACACACACCTATAATTAGGTGTGTGAGTGCGTGTGTTAGAGAGAAATATATGTAATAGACATAATAAAGGGAAAATAGATTGGTTAGAAAGGCGTGGTCCAGGAGCTAATAGCTCGATTCTGCAGATACAAATAGTAAATACAAATACTAAATACACACACTTGGAAACTTCTTTGCACTTACGTCTGATGCTTACTATTGCCTCATTAAAGAGTGTTTACGATGCAATAGTAGAGTGTTCATTATTTGTGACGTCACTCGCAACAGCCTTTTCTGTAGGAAAAATGATTGTCATATATAAATGTAATTGAATATTAAAGTAGAAACAAAGAATCTACCCACCAACAGGTTTACCTAATTTATCCATTATACACACTCAGAGTTTAGTCCTGAACATATCCAGGACACAAGTATCCTTGCTGATGGATTAGTAATGTATCCCCACGGCCTATCTATCCCCAATGACCTTATGCAGATGACAGGCCTTATGCCCAACACCAAACCAAACTAGGGAATTTGAAAAGCATTTTTTTCAGTTTTTGTCATTAAAATTTGCTCTTTTCTCGTATATAACAAAAAGAGCATGTATTTTATATCTGAAAATAACACTGTTGTTGGTATATTACCCTCAAGCGTGAGAAACTGACGTCAAACTATTGAAGAAAAAACCCGGAACATAAATTAAAACTTAGAGCTAAATGGGGGACATAAAAAAGATAGACAGGAGCAAGAGGAGAGACAAAGACAGGAAGACGAGCAAGAAAAATTACTTTGGCCAGCAGCGCCAACATTAATATATAAATTAACTGTCAAGTGAACTACGCAATGACTTAAGCTTCATTATAAATGAAAGTAGGAAAAAATGGGTTTACATGAAAGTTAATAAAGCACATATTTATTTTGAAGGATAATAAAGCAATAGTGGATTTTTTTGTGTGTTTGATGTGATATCACATTATCGTGAATAGGAAGCCTGTTATGCTTATCGAGGTCTTCCTAAGCACACTATGATCGTCTCCAGGATGCAACCCACAATAGTTGTCTAACTCTCAGGTAATTCTTTACTGCAAGGTAATCAGAGGCATCATTTGTAAGAAATCGAGCCCAAACATCTCGTTCCGCCATCCTGCCTACAAACCACAATTTAGATCAGTGCATTTATTTATTCATATACAAGAAGATACAAAGGGTTGTTAAAGTACATATGCTGGTGGTTGATTATTGCAGACCCGGACAAGGCCATGCTGGGCACGAACCTAACAGTAATTAATGTGAAAAATAGTTTTTTCTTGTCCTCCTAAAATGTTTCATTAATTATAATAATTATTACATATACCCATGCAGAACTGATGTTACGAAATTCTTTATTCTGTCGGATAATTGTTGGGCCGTTTTCTATAATAGAAACATTATTATCATTTTCGAATTTAGACCAAACAATCACTGTTTCATTATTATTATTATTATTATTATTATTATTATTATTATTATTATTATTATTATTATTATTGTATATTGTGTTAATGTTCCCCCCCCCCCTTGCATTTCACATTTAAATAATTGCTTCCGATTCATTAGTTTACTAATCGACGTTTTAACTATAAATTTCTGTTAAAATTGCCTGTTTCTTTCTATAAAAGTGTTGTATATGTGTTTACTCAGTTTGTGACTCGTGCCACTTCCCCGGGAGTGTAGGAGAGTTCAGAGGAGAATGAGAGAATAGAGTCAGAGAGATGGAAGAGCGATAAGTGGAATGAGGGAGAGGAAGAAGGGGTCGAGTAGTCGAGAATCGAGAGGGAAACACCTCCATTACCACTTTAGAGTGGGGAATGGAAGTGTGTATTGGAGTGTGGAGATAGGTGTAGGGAAATGGGAAAGGGGTGTAGGAAAGTAGGGGAAGGGGTGTTGAAGTGTGGGGATGAGTGGAGTAGAAGACAGACTTGGGATGGGGGGTGAAAAAGAATACGGAGAAGACACAGTAAAGGGGCGGGAGAAAGCATGGAAAGTGTAGGGGAGAGTGGAATAGTGAAAGTAGGAGTGTGGAAAAGAGTGTTGTGAGAGAAGTGTGGGTGAGTGGGGAGAGAGAGAGAGACAGTAATATCTGCCACACAACTCTTCAATTCCAAAGAATCTGATATTACCTGGAAGCCTTGTTTCATGTAATCATTATCATGCCTGGAACATATCCGCCACCGTCAGAGCTCGTAACATTAATAAAAACCAGTTGGTAGCCATTTATTGCAAACATCCGCGAGCAAATATAACTTTAAATGCAATTGCGTATCTGCACGCTACGAAGAAATCACACTTATATCTGTGTATACATACCTTGCCTTCTGTTTCACAAAAATAGTTATATTAATAACAATGATAATAAAATATATAATAATAATGACAACACGGATAACAATAGTATTATTAATATTACTACTATTAATAATAAAAATATTACTAATAAAAAATATAGTTAAAATAATAATAATAGTAATAATAATCTAGAAAACATTTCTTATCTCTCTAAATGTCTTCCGAATACATGTAAACTTGACGTAAAAACTGGCAGATGGTATCAGAGGATGCACAGTCAGGTGCTAATATCTACATAATTTATAGTATAATCGTGAGTCTATAATTATGTATTTATAGAATCTTCCTTCTCCCGTAAAACAAAAGCGATGGTCATTAAAGAAGACAAGGATGACCTAATGGTCTTAGTGATTAGTGATTAAGGAAGAATATATATTCTTATCTTCAGATTAATGTGGTTTGCTGCAATAATGTGATAATAATTAAATGATATCTAGAGCGTGTAAAATATGACGTACTTTTAATGAAACAAATTTGTATTCTTTCTCTCTCTCTCTCTCTCTCTCTCTCTCTCTCTCTCTCTCTCTCTCTCTCTCTCTCTCTCTCTCTCTCTCTCTCTCTCTCTCTCTCTCTCTCTCTCTCTCTCTCTCTCTCTATATATATATATATATAATGTCGCCATCCGGATTAATAAATACAATACAATTTCCGTTTCTCGTTTTACATTCCAAACTGTTACCAGCAGACTAGTGTGTTGTACTCGAGGAATAGCCAGAGACATTCTTAGCATATGTGTTGCTCACGCCCAACAGCGGAAGGGCATCTACTTGAATGTCTTTCCTCTCGTAAAAGATCTCGTTTACGAACCTTAAAGTGAAATCTAATGTCTCAGGTGAGATCAAGGGAACAGCTTCTACATTCCAATTCTTTGAAACTACTTGAACGAAAAGGAATTGTTGTACCTTTTAAAGAATTTCACTTTTCTTAAACAAAAACATAGCAGCCACGTACAGGACATCATGGGAGGTAAAATTTAAATCATTATACACTTTTTCACTAAAGAGGATTTTGGGATTGTTCTCCTGAAGGAAAATATCATTGAATATTTAGACTTATAATATTTACTTTGTTAAAGTGAAATTTGAAATTTTATTTTATAGATATGAAGATATTGAATGTAATACTGTTAATCCAAATAACAAAAGGCCAATATTATGTTCCAATGTTCGCCTGAACGATTGAGGCTTTGCTATAACTTTCTCTCTTGTTATTAAAGCTAGTTTTAGTGCGTTGCATGCTTACAACACAGACACACACACACACACACACACACAGACACACACACACACACAGACACACACACACACACACACACACACACACACCTAAGAAGTGATGTGGCGGAGGCTGACTCCATACACAGTTTCAAATGTAGATATGATAGAGCTCAATAAGCTTAGGAACCTGTACATCAGTAAATTGACGGTTAAAAGGCAGGACCATAGAGCCAAAAGCTCAACCCTCTGAAGTACAACTAGGTGAGTACAACTAGGTCAGTACACACACACACACACACACACACACACACACACACACACATATGAGCAGAATATCAACCCCCCCCCCCGCAAGCACAACAGGTGAGTACACATTCATAAACCTACACAAACCAGTGGGCCTGGTAGATAGCGCGCAAGACTCGTAATTCTGTGGCACGGGTTCGATTCCCGCACTAGGCTGAAACAAATGGGCAAAGTTCTTTCACCCTGAATGCCCCTGTTACCTAGCAGTAAATAGGTACCTGGGAATTAGTCAGCTGTCACGGGCTGCTTCGTGGGGTTTGTGTGTGTGTGTGGTGTGGAAAAAAAAGTAGTTAGTAAACAGTTGATTGACAGTTGAGGGGCGGGTAGAAAGAGCAAAGCTCATTTCCCGCAAACACAACTAGGTGAATCCAAACCATTCTCTCCCATACGCACACAGACACAGAAACATACATTCTCCTCTCTACACATCACATTCACTTCGCCCTCTGCAGACCACACAAACCGAGACAAACAAAATGGTGTGACGTACCATGTTCGTGTTCTGAATCGGTGAATCAAACGTCCCTCTGTCCACTGTGTACAAGTGGAAGCGTTGGCCAAGCCAAACTTTTCCCTCTCTTTCTTCCTGTCGTTTTCTTGGCTACACTTCAAACGCCTGACCATTAGCGATGAATCACACTTGCTAAGTTCGTCTAAACAATTTGAGAGAGATACGAGGAGTTTCATATTAGATTCGGCTCCCACTCGAAATTACCCGGCAGGAAGGTCCGTGTTTTGATCATATGAATTCCATACGAAAATTGCTTGCAAATGCATTTCTCAAAATATTTCGCTGAAAGTTTTTTAGTCCACTAGTCCAGTGCAGTGGTATATTTACGATCCTCTTTTATTATACATGTAATACATTTATGTAGAATATCAATATGAGTTTGCATAGCCGAATATATATATAGATATTCTATATATAGAATACACATTAGAATATAGAGACTAAGCACTAGGTTTACTTGTGGCAAGTTGAACAGAAAGTTGGTTCACTTTGAGTCCATTTATTCTCATGAAAGTTGAGGGTTCTGTATCACGAGCTTATTATCTCGTAAACTTATCTCTTTCCTAATACTTGATAATTCAACCTTTCTCTCTCTCTCTCTCTCTCTCTCTCTCTCTCTCTCTCTCTCTCTCTCTCTCTCTCTCTCTCTCTCTCTCTCTCTCTCTCTCTCTCTCTCTCTCTCTCTTTCTCTCTCTCTTTCTCTCTCTCTTTCTCTCTCTCTCTCACATGAGTATTGCAATCTTCAGCATATTAATTAACAAATTAACGCGCAATTGTTAACGGATATCTAACTTTCCTCTCGCTATTCTGTATCTGTAAAAAACAAATAAATAAATAAATAATCGCAAGAAAAACTAGCTAGAACACTGTTCAATTTCTTTTCCTACCGGCATCGGCTAATCATATTGAAAATACGAAAGGATTGACGAAAACTGCAAAACTTTTTTTTCCCCCACTGACACTCGCAAAAAGAAAATCACGTCGGGAAGTTGATGTTGCATATTAAAAAAACTTGCATTAGAAAAAATACAAACTAGAAGGTTTATAGTCTGTTCCGCTGCATGAAATTTCACATTCACCTGGAAACTGGAAATAAAGAAGATTATCACTTAGTAAGGGTGAACATAATGGTATTTGAGTGGTAAATTGTTTCAACTTTCTCTTGTAAACAAGAGTTTTGATGTAATAAACGATTGCTACCAACAGAACCTGCTAAGATTCTTAAATATTTTTGCAAGTCATCAAGCACATAGAAGCAGTTAGCGAGTGTTTCGTTAGTTATTCAAGAACACTCAAGCAAAGAAACTGTGAGAAAGTAAACAAGAATACAGAATTGGAAACAACAGAAGAAAAGAACATGCTTGGAAACTGAGGACCAAGATGAGGCTTGGGATTGTATGTAAACAATTCCCTTCCTGGAGAGATCTGGTGACAGGAACTGGATGGAGAAATAACTGAGGAAATATCTCCATGCGCAGCTTCCGGAGTTGACATGACAAGCGAGAGAGAAAAATACAAAAAGAAACTAAGAAAAAAAATAATTATTGGACGCATCTCATATTGAGTATATTTAAAAGCCTGTGTTATTCCCCTCTCAGACACAGGTGCATTGGCCAGCCATCCCCTCCCCATCCCACGGAATATGTACGTAAACAAGGCTCATAGCTCACAGGTACGTGTATGACACAGCCTTTCCCCTCATAGGGCACAGGTATAGACCATCCTCCCCTCAGGAAACGTGCATGGGATGAGCCTCTCCCTCTCAACCTAATTGACTGACTTTAGCCCTCCTGGGCTAAGGTATAACACTTGATGATATATTGAACTTGTATCCTAGATTGACCATGTAGTGTATCAATTATACAATGCATGTATGTAATGTAACTATATAACCTGTGCTTGTGAAAGCACCTTAATCACCTTCAGTGTTTAAGTGTTTAATTGCACACTAGTTTCTCTATCAGCTATCTCACCCTGTTAGAGTATAAGAGACAAATGTATGTGTATACATGTGTATATATATGTATGTATATATGTATACGTACGTGTATGTGTGTGTTTGTATATATATGTGTATAAAGTATATGTGGAAGCTGATCAGAATTACATTTCACCTTTGTAAATGCACATTAATGACACTGTAAAAGGCACATCGAACACTTTATGTAGGGCGTACGTAAATCTGTGTGTTTATGTATTTGCGTATGTAGCTTAGCCTAGCATTTTAAAAGCACTACAATCACCTTCTGCGGTTGATTGTTCAGTAAATCTCTGAACGATACGTTTAATAAATCTCTAACCTAGTCCATGGAGGACAGAAAAAAATGTATATATGCTGATTAGCATTATTAATGTGTGGCCACGTCTGTGGTAGAAAATAATAATAATAATAAAACACGTAATTAAACCAGAACCAAAGCAATTGAGGTAAGTGTCGGGGCTTGACTCACTCTACTCTAAGTCTCAGCGCACACTGAGCATGCGTAGGGACCAGCCTGTTTTACTGTTTATTATTTCATCAAACAGACGAAACTCCACACAGATACCGCTCTTCCTGACCATGTTTTGTGCAATGTATTCAACATCATTGATAAAAAAATTTACATGAAATGAAAAGATTTTAATTTTAATTTAAATCGTTGGAAAAATATGAACTGTTCAAAATATATACATGCATAAAAATATATGGTTCATCACGAGTTTGGTTATTGCCTACTGTTACGATTTTTATTGCAAGTAGAAATGAGGCTATGAATATGTATACCGATTGAATATCTGTATATTTTGTCAGAGTCGTGTTGATCCAATAAATGTGTACTAATGCCTTATATGGCTAATCAGTGCCTCGAAGGCATTGAGATATATTAGAGAACGAGACTGACTGACCGTGGAGAAGCTTATCAAGATAGAAGCTAAACAAATAATATAATTTAGGAGTTGTAAATCTATAATAACGGGGTGTTTTATAGCACGTTTCATAATGTTTTGTAAATATCAGTTATTAGACTATGATTTGCTAGACGCTTAGAGGTAGGTTGCTACAGGCTATTGTAGAACAACGTAAGTGTCCGGGATTGACCGAAATCTCACCACTTTTGTTTAATTATATGAGTTGTCTTATTGATTTCCGTCACGTTGTGACTTATTCTCAGCTTAATTAAGATTAGTTGCCAGGCAGTCTTGTCATCAATGGTATTGATGTAAGAATAACTACTATAGCGTACAAAGAATAATGGTACTTATCCTTTGAATTTTAAAACCTAATTAGGACTTGAAGATTTGATATAGATTGTTAAAAGATGAAGATTAGATTACTGTTTAATGTAATATTAAATAGATACATAAATTCATGGAAAACCGTAATTTGTCTGGTTAAAAGGGATTGACGGTCCGCTGGGAGACATGGTGTAACTTCTGGCAAATCCGTCGCGTTTTGAAGAAGCAAATATTATTGACCCCCTTAATGAATCTTCTTTATTAGATCAGTTTGTTCTTGTTCTTATCCCTTCAGAGATGTACTTCGAGCTATGCACTGTGCTGTTGTAAGATTTAAGGTTCTGTGACATTGCCTACTCAGGTGAGTATCACCTTTACACTTGATGTAAGTTTGCCTTATATATATATATATATATATATATATATATATATATATATATATATATATATATATATATATATATATATATATATATATGTATATATATATATATATATATATATTTATATATATATATATATATATATATATATATATATATATATATATATATATATATATATAATCCTAGTAAAGAGAAATCCTAGTAAACAACACAGAAATCATCGATAGATACAGCGATAGCAGGCGGCTTGACGTTTGCGAGGCATTACACATCAAGAAGTCAACACCAGCAATCAACAGCCAATTAATGCACAACTATATTCTACCCACCTCAAGACTCCGCTCCAATATAGAAGCATCAAGAAATATGGACCAATAGGCTTTCTACAATCACTTCTATTCAATACCCATTGTTTCATGTTCTGGCTTGTGTTGATGAAATTAATACCTTATTAAATACCACCTCACCCCATCCACGTCACTCAAATGTAGATATATATATATATATATATATATATATATATATATATATATATATATATATATATATATATATATATACATATATATATATATATATATATATATATATATATATATATATACATATATATATATATATATATATATTTATATTTATAATTATTGTTAATTTCTTAAATTTATTTGGCTTTTATTTTTTCCTTCAAAGTTTTCTTCAACAAATGACACATATCTGGCAGACTGCCACAGATAAGTTCTTGGGAATATCACTATATGGTATTTATCGCAAGACAGAAGTTATCATATAACTCTAATATATCTTATAACAATGTAAGAGTCACATGTGTAAAAGAATGTGCAACCTCGAACCTTACAAAATCCGATAAAAACACAACTCCTGCTCTCCCAGTTTTCAATGCATACAAAATTAGCAAACATTGTAATATAATTGACTGGGCATCATAAATCATACATCCAGTATACGCTGTATTGTAAATTCATGAGTGAAATCATTTTATGGAATATTGTATGTGACACCAGACAGCGACGGGTTTCATGGGTCCTAATTCATTTAGTATTATTTAGGCCAATATCAAGCAATAAATAATTAAGAGCTAATACACAAATTGCATAATATAATTCATCTCATACAAGCGAGCTGTACTATATTAATCATGATTTATTTAGATTTTTAATTACATTCAAACGGTCTTATTGTATCTGCTTGCTATAGAAATAAAAATATATTATGGAAAATGTTAACAAATCAAATTGGATTTTTCAAACATATTTAATACGTTTCTTTAGCAAAAATTCCAGAGGAGTTTGAAACAGGAATTTTCGTGAATATAAATCGCGCACTATAGCCGAATCTGGTTCCCTGACAGTCTTTGAAGACCACTGTGCAAGACAAGGAAGTTATTGTCGATTTAACAAAGGAAACACAAGAGAATAGACAGCTGTGTGTTTGTGTGTGTGTGTGTGTGTGTGTGTGTGTGTGTGTGTGTGTGTGTGTGTGTGTACTCACCTATTTGTACTCCCCTATTTGTACTCACCAATTTGTACTCCCCTAATTGTACTCACCTATTTGTTCTAGCGGGGGTTGAGCTTTGGCTCTTTGGTCCCGCCTCTGAACCGTCAATCAACTGGTGTACAGATTCCTGAGCTTACTGGGCTGTATCATATATACATTTAAAACTGTGTATGGAGTCAGCCTCCGCCACATCACTTCCTAATGCATTCCACCTGTTAACTACTCTGACACTGAAAAAGTTCTTTCTAACGTCCCTGTGGCTCATTTGGGTACTTGGTATCCATCTGTGTCCCCTTGTTCGCGTACCACCCGTGTTAAACAGTTTATCCTTATCTACCCTGTCAATTCCCCTGAGAATTTTGTTGTTATTGATCATGTCTCCCCTTACTCTTCTGTCTTCCAGTGTCGTAAGGTACATTTCCCACGGCCTTTCCTCGTAACTCATGCCTCTTAGTTCTGGAACTAGCCTAGTGGAATACCTCTGAACTTTTTCAAGCTTCGCTATGTGCTTGACAAGGTACGGGCTCCATGCTGGGGCTCCATACTCCCGGATTGGTCTTACATATGTGATATGCAAGGTTCTGAATGACTCCTTACACAGGATCCTAAAGACAGCTCTGATGTTAGCTAGCCTCGCATCGCCGCAGATGTTATTCTTTTGATGTGGGCTTCAGGAGACAGGCTTGGTGTGATATCAACTCCTAGATCTATCTCTTTGTCCGTTTCATGAAGTACTTCATTTCCGATTCTGTATCTGTGTCTGGCCTCCTGTTTCCACTGCCTAGTTTCATTACCTAACATTTTCTCGGGTCGAACTTTAGTAAACTGTACTTGTGTGTACTCTACTAGGTGTACTCACTCAGTTGTGCTTGCAGGTCGAGCTTCTGCTCTTATGCCCCGCCTTTTGACCATCAGTAGTTCTAAATTAGTAGTAGTTCTCCTATTTTTATTCTACATATTTCTTTCTCTCTCACTCACACCCATACACACATTCTCAGGATGCAGCCCTTAGCAGCAGACTAACTCCCTGGTAACTATTTACTGGTAGGTGAACAAGAGGCTCACGTGAAAGAGAATCTGACCGTTTGTGTGTGTTTGTGTACTAGACGTGCAACATAATATACTGTATTAAGTGCAGGCTATTAAACATGCAAGAGTATGTCAAAGAATTTTCTTGAATCTAAAAATTTAGTTAAATATTTTAAAAGTAACCTAATCTGAAACGTGCATATTTTTCAACTTACATTGTAATGCTACACATGCAATCAATTTCAATATTGAAACATAAAGATATGCATTCAAGGTAATGTTAGAAATACAACAATCAACACAATGATCACTCTGTTTCATAATTATTCAGCAATCAGAAACATACATTAGAAGACTTGTATTGGCAAGTTTTAAGCAAAACAATTCTTTAGCATACTGGTGCTAGGCATCTTCACTCAAGAAATACATAACACGAGCAATCATACCTGTGACATACAAGTCCGGATCATAAAAGGTAATAGAGGAGTCTTATATAAATTTCTTTAGTAAAACGAAGATGAAGAGCTTGGAATGAACAGTCTCGAAGTAAAAAATATAAAAAACGCGCTTTATGAACCCCACAAAGGAAATCAAATAAATACACAACTGTATGAAATAGAATGAAGTTATAATGTTACCTAAAAATCCCTTTTTTTCCCCAGGTTATAGCTTGTGTTCCAGAGTCGGTTTAACCTCATTTACTGCCTTCCGCTGCAGCTGCTGTTTGTGATGCTGAAATTTTGGTATGGTTTCTCTGCTAGTAACAGCATTTCCAGGCGATTCACTGACTATTTCAGTGTTGTTTAATTTCAAGTGCTGAATTCTGTTTTGTGTCTACTTTTTTGTGGTGGTGTATATGTGTACATGTGTGTGTATGTGTGTGTGTGTGTTATACTCACTGAACTGTTCTAGGAAGGTCAAGTTGTAGCTCGTTGACCTCTAATTTCTTAGGTGGTCGTTAAATAATATTGTAGCTCTCATTCCTTTTTCGTGTAGGTGATGTAAATAAGGGCGCAACACTTAAATTAGCAGGAGTAAATAAAAAAGCCACATACGGAAACTGGAGACAAATAAATAATATGAATATCAGAAAAACTTCCTCAGTGTTAAAGTTGTCAATAAGAGGAAATCGGTTAGACGAAGTTATTGAAGCTAATTTAATATACAATTTTAAATGTAAATATAGGAAAGTCGCAGGAACTGAATAATTGAATTCAACATAACACACCAACACACACACCACACACACACACACACACACACACACACACACACACACACACACACACACACACACACACACACACACACACACACACACACACACACACTTTGGCGGGACCAAAGAGCCAAAGCTCAACCCCCGCAAGCACAATTAGGTGAGTACACACACACACACACACACACACACACAGACAAACATACACACAAGAGTATGTACACACAGGAGTATGTACACACATCACATGTCACTGTCGTAACCCTTACAATATTGGAGTATTGATTGTCACCTGACAGTGAAGTGTTTACCAAGGCCGAAATTTTGCTATTTTAAATGTTCTCTGGATTTATTTTTGTGCATCAAAATCAACTTATATTGCCTTTCCGAAATACAACTTTTTATATTATAAAAATGAACCATTTCATATTTACATTTTATGCCTAATTCTCACCTGAATCTGAAGTGTTAAATATGATTTAATGACAAGTTTCGATATGCATTTAACAATATTTTTGCAAGTAATTTTTTTTGTAGTTCACTGGAGAAGTTCAACAGTTATTGTGAAACACCTTCCAGCGTCAGTATCATTCAGTAATACCTATCACACACCCTTCTACTCCCATTTCTAACTAGCCCATACCCTATACCACCTTTCATTATCCATCCCTGACCCACCTTCACACAACACGGCCCACAATCACCAAACTTCATCCACCATCACCCAACACGGCCTGTCTTCACCCCACACGGTCCATCTTCACCACACATGGCCATCTTCACCACACACGGCTCACCATCACCCAACTTCATTCACTATCACCCACCATCACCCAACGCCATCCACCGTCTCCAACCACCACAAATCCCACTCCTTCACTAGACTCGCCACCAAAATATGTTGACACATCAACAATTAAAATTATTGTAAATAAACGGTTGATAGCCCACAATAATATTCAGTGAAAATATTGAATGCCAGCTTTACTAAATATGATTTACTGAAAATGGGCAGTTTTAGCTTGCAAATTTACAATGTTGATCACCTTTTGTTCCACGGGTTAACGCCTCCCCACTCCATGATGCCTCCCCATCCCATGATAGTGGAAATAGGATAACGATAATTTATGTATTTAATAATTGCATTACTATTTTTATTGTTGATGCACGCCTCAATATTATAAGCAATGCTTTTATATGTGTTTTTGTAACACTGAATATTGTTAGTATCGGCCAAACTATCGTTGATTTACTTACTGAAACTACTGGTATGACACGTGAAAAATATCACATGATGTGATATAAGATAATTCCCCCTTAAAGATAATACGAAGAATTAGAATACACTTATATGAGAATACACAGTTTAGAAAATTCACTTGAACCTATACAGTTAAGAAAATATCACATTGCATATTATACACTACTATTCAGATACATCACCGTCATGAGAAGGCACTATTAAGGAAATACGATAAAAAGATAATGAACTTTTAAAATAATGTGATTAAAGGAGTAAACTCCTTAAAAGTAAGTAACCTCTTTCATGAACTTGCGAAATATAAACTTCACAAAGAGACGGAGTAAAATTTTCCACCATATTACAAATTTTTGTTGCAGAATCGAAAGTTTTAAAGTTTACATACCACAGAAGAGAAAGACAGGGAGAGGAGGTGCGTAAGGAAGCGGGTTTAAGAATAGCAATACTACTAAAGATTGAATTAAAGAAACGAGAAGTAAGCAATGTTTCAAGTTTCCTGGAGAAATGTGAAAAGCTGAACAAATATTCTTAATTTTTTTTAGAGGAAGCTAAAGCTTTTTTCACATTTTGTATTTGGTTTTGGACACAAGGCCACTTTTTTTTTAAATTGTATGAATTTATATCGCGGGAATTAGCATAGAAGTTTACGCTTTTGTGAGTTAATGAACGAGCTTTAGTTTTTATTTTTATATTTAAGTGCATAACAAATATTTTTCAGCTCCATATAAAAGATTTTATTGAAGCAAATAAGCTGCACAATGTTTTTCATTGTATGAATGGGCTTTTAAATTAAAACGAAAACACTACTTCTCTAACCCAATCCAATACGTTTTAATCGAGCCGATTTCCAACAGTCCTATTTATTCTTCACTAAATCTCTTATCAGATTCACTGCATATCATTCAGCCATCTTTATCAGTCCTTCTCACAGATCATCCACCGACCTATTCCTCAGCTAATCACCAAACTCATTTCACAATCCTGTACTCGGGCAATTTTAGTGTCTATTCAACAGAAAAAATGGTCATAGTCCATTCTACAGATTTAAACATCACATATCACAATCAATTCCACTGATATAATCATCACATTTCATTGCTCACTTCACAATTCATTTCACAGCCTGTTCTATTGCCCATTATACAGCCTATTCCACAACCCACTTCACAGCCCATAACACAACCCATTACGTAATCCATTTCACAGTCCATTACACAACCTCGTCCTTTCACCCTCATCTGTGGCTTGCAAAACACGAACTGCAATCTCCATGGGAATCACAACTGGGATCAGGTTTCTATTTTGTTGCTCCGTAAATATATTTTATGCGCAACGTGGTATGCATGTATGTGTGTGTGTGAGTACTCACCTAGTAGTACTCACTTAGTTGTGCTTGCAGTGGTTGAGCTTTAGCTCTTTGGTCCCGCCTCTCAACTGTCAATCAATTGGTGTACTGATTTCTGAGCCTACTGGACTCTGTCATATCTACATTTGAAACTGTGTATGTTTCTATTTCTGTGGTGGAGTCTGCCTCGGTCACATCACTGCCTAATGCATTCCATATGTTAGTTACTCTGATACTGAAAAAGTTGAAATGATTTTTTATACACATTATACACCAAATGCTCATTTGGTGTATAATGTTAACTCTCATAACATTATCAAAATCAGAGTTTGGATGGTTACAAGGTGATTGATTGATGAAGGTTAATCCACCCAAGAGATGGCACGGGGATGAATAGCCCGTTAGTGGTAGATATTTTTTTTTAGTAAATGTATACTGTGGGCTGAGGTCGCATGTAATAATCAGGCTGCTATCGCTGGGGAGGATACTGTTTGACGGTATTTATGAAGGTGTCCAGCTGCTGGACACCTTTTTTCAACCGTTGGACACGTTTCTACACTGAAGAAGAGTGGCAGTTTTGAATAATATTTATATTATTAAATATGACCGAGAAAGTAAGATTAATAATTCTAACACGAATTTTCTCAATGTTTTTTACATTTTTCTTCACTGTTGATGGTAACTGAAAAATCAATTCTCCAAAATTCATTTTTATTTCTAGTCTGTTTCTAGTCTAGTTTCTAGACTAGAAATAAAAATGAATTTTGGAGAATTGATTTTTCAGTTACCATCAACACTGAAGAAAAATGTAAGAAACATTGAGAAAATTCGTGTTAGAATTATTAATCTTACTTTTTCGGATATATTTAATAATATATGTCCTCAGGAAAGACTGCTATATATATATATATATATATATATATATATATATATATATATATATATATATATATATATATATATATATATATATATATATGTGAGAAAGCTGCATGAACGCGCAAGCCATATATCACTAAGAACTCTTTGACCCGGCCAGGATTCGAACCCATGCCGTCCAGGATCACCCCTAAACGTACACAGTACCGTGACCACCGCACCAATGATCGTCTAGACGATCATTGATCAGATGATCTATCATTGAAACAGATCAATGATAGACGATCATTGATCAGATGATCTATCATTGAAACAGATCAATGATAGACGATCATTGGTGCGGTATACTATACATATATATATATATATATATATATATATATATATATATATATATATATATATATATATATATATATATATATATATATATATATATATAAATATATATATATATATATATATATATATATATATATATATATATATATATATATATATATATATATATATATATATATATAGTTTTTTGTTGTTGTTGTTGAATGTTAGAAATGCACTTTTTTCTGATCAATTTCATATATAAATAAGAACCTATATTTGGCAGATATCATATATGAATTAATTTATTGAGACTACAATATGTATTAAATAAGTAGTATATTCTCTGCCTCTTCCACTATACACCACACACTCTCCCATCTTTCTAAAAAATCTTCTGTGTACAGCAAACACACTTCAGGGGCTATACACAGTAAACATTGCTGGTCACGCATCTCAAGTAGCCAAGGTCCTCACCGCTAAAACTCTGTGCACAGCAGTCATAAATTTGAAGAAGTATAAGATCAAGATGTTGAAGGTCATGATCAAGCAGCATTATAAGTGTACAATGATGATCCCCTTGTTGTGAACTGGTTGTAGACAGGAGAGACAAGAAATGTACGTGGGGGACTATATTTTGGTCTGGCGTCTCTTGATGTTCGTTGAACGCATCCACTTGTTGTCAAGGGAATCAGTGAATTTGCTCCGGGAGATAAAGTAATGCAGCTTCTGCAGTGAGAGGGAAGTGAAGGTGAAATAGCAAAGATAAATCTATATCTAACGTTATTTTATATAAACTCCTGTAGTCCAGTTTGTAGATAATGCGTGTATATAAAGATAAAAACGAAATATATATGAGAAGTTGGACTTTAAATAAGGATAATGGCTCCAGCTTATCATAAAGGAGGAATGCCTGAAGTCACGAAACTCTAAACTTTTATCATAAAATAAAGTTTTTTTTCTGGCTACGTTAACGCCCCGCAAGAACTTGCAGGAAAATGACACTAGCTCGTAGGTTGAGATAGGCTTAATATAATGTACAATTTATTGGCAAGTGCCTGGGGAAACAAATTATATATATATAATGTATATATATATATATATATATATATATATATATATATATATATATATATATATATATATATATATATATATATATATATATATATATATATATATATATATATATATATAATATATATACACACACGACCAGACTTCAGGCATGATACCAGGATACTACCAGATTCTAGGCATGATATCATGATACGACCAGACTCTAGGCAATTTATGAACTTTAATATGCACTTCTACATAGCCCTAAGACAAGAGATGGCCTAATGTTTCCTAACTGACTGCCAGGCCCGAGTATGGCCTGGGGCCACCTCCTTTTAGCAGGTGGGACAAAGTGCCAGACATGGCATTGATAGTTCTCATCTTTCATTGTCTCCCTGAGTTCACTCGCTAATGGTCTTCTCTGCCCACTCAGTTCCTCATTTCCCCGAATTCCATTTCACTCAATTTTTTGTCTTGCTTTATGTTCACTTTACTTGTGCTATTGACTCTTGCTTGCCTGCTCTTTTTATCCACTTTTTTGTTTATTTGTCGTGAGGAATTTGTGTAGTCAGATGTGCTCTTCAATGGATAAAATTAAATTGTGTAACTAAAGTTAAGTTGTTAGTTCTTGTTTTCGAGATCTCTAGCACCAGTTGTTAGAGATTTGAATTAGAAATATTAGTGATATGGCTCTCATACAAATTACTTGTTTACTGCTGGGTGCAAATAGGCTTCACATGTAAGAAAATGTGTTCAAAAGTTGTCTTACCCTGATATCGTGTATAGATGTGTTTAAAGCGAAATCCAGCAAGATGCTTAAATAACTGGAGCAGAACAGTTTAGACAATCACTTCATGACTTCAAACAACCTGTAAGTGAATAGCTCATGGCAAAACGAAATTTAATATATTTCAGGAACATTAATAATTATATTGAGACAAATGCAGGACCGGTCTTCAGATACAAGACACAGTTCATGCTAGCAATAAGAAACTGTATTTGTAACTTGTTTGGAAACTGGACATAATGTCTATAAACTGAAAAACTTGCAACAATAACTTAATCCTGAACATACTTTTGGAATAAAGTAGACTCACTGTGTATACACTCTCTGTGTGTACATATCCCTAAATTACAACCTGATAAGTTGGTCATTAAATCAAAACCGTTTTCTGTAGCAAAGATACACCCGCATTTCATTTATGTATAAACAGAAAACTAGTATCCTCGATGGATAACTAGCTCAAACATTGAATAAAGTTCGTGTTAAGAAATTATAGTAACGTCTTTAAGTTTTTGTTAATAAAGTTATCTTTATCATTAACAGAGACACACCGGCACTTCATTTATTTATAGAGATAAAATTATTGTATGAAATGGATAACTATGCTATAATAGCGGTTTACGATTTTTGTAATCAGGGGACAGAAAAACTCCTAGGCTTATGGTTCAACTTAGTAATATATCTTATGATATACAATAGCTAGTGTCAGGAGGCTCGTCGAACTCCCTCATAAGTCAACTACTGACCTTCACCAGGATGCAACCTACAACAGTTGTGTAACTCCTGATTACCATTTTACTACCTAGTAGAGGAACCAGGAAGAAAGGTAACATTGCCCAAATGCATCTCTCCTGGCGCATTTGGTCAACAGATTTTTGAAGGACAACTTTTGAAGGTCAATATATTTTCGTAGGTCAATAGGTAAAAAAAAATCGTAAGTCAGTAGGCTTATTACGTTAAGGTCCTCGAAGTCAGTCTCAAGTGCTAGTTTGTAATGATCATTATTAGTGGCATTAGTGTTAATTTTCCCGGTAAATGGTATTTTGAAATATTCAGTTTATGGGGAATTTTTGTAATGCTCACTGAAAGTGTTATTTTTGTAATGTTCATTGTAAGCAACATTTTTTGTAACGTTTATTATAGTAGTACTTTTGTAGTGATCATTGTAAATAGTATTTTTTTAATGTTCATTGTAAGAGGTCGTTTTATAACGCTGTTTGTAAGTAACGTTTTAGGTAAGTTGTCTTATCATAAAATTATACCCTAGAGGCAGAGGCCTCTGGATATAATTTTTATCCTGATGTGCACATGAACGGAGGGTGGGAGGGAGGGAGGGAAATGTTTCATTAATTCTGGTGTGGGTTTTATCATAAACTAAAGTATACAGCCGCTCAAATGGTTGAGGAAGCTATAACGCTATGTTTGGGGCTATTTGGCTAAGTTTGGCCAGTGTTATATATAGTCAATCAGCATATCTTATGTGATGTTTTGCGAAGATTCTTTATTAAAATCATAAGAAATTAAGTGAAATTATTTATTATAACGTACTAATGTGGTACTACGTCTATATACTAGTGACACAAGTTTACGATGAGTATTATTGGGGTATTTGTGTTTAATATTAGAAACTATAGTTATATTATTGGGTCATTTTAAATAATATTTCGAGATTCATGTGAAGTATTAGGGAATTAGTTGTAATATTAGGAAATGTGGAGTAATATGGAATTATATACTCACCTAGTTGTATTCACCTAATTGTGCTTGCTTCGGTTCTTTGGTACCGCCTTTCAACTCTTAATCAGCTGGTATACAGGTTTTTGAGCATCTTAAGGCTGTATCATATCTACACCTGAAACTGTGTATGGAGTCTACGTCCACCACCTCACCTATGCATTCCATTTTTAACTTCTCTAATACTGAAAAAAATCTTGCTAATGTCTCTGTGCCACATTTTGTTGAACAGTCCGTCTTTATCTAGCCTATCAATTACCCTTAGCATTTGGTATGTGTAATATTAGATAATTTTGTATATTTCAGGGGATTATGTTTATAAATTAGGGAATTGTGAATACTGTTAGGGGGATTATCAATATTGTTAGGGGAATTATGAATATTGTTAGGGGAGTTATGAATATTATTTGGGGAATCGTATATAGTAATAGGGAAAATATATGTAGAGAAACGTGAAAGATGAGAATAACATTCTCTTTCACTTATGTTTGAAATTTCATGTACAAATTTATATTTCGCACATAATCTTTTTCAAAAAGGAAGTAAACTCATATATATATATATATATATATATATATATATATATATATATATATATATATATATATATATATATATATATATATATATATATATATATATATATATATATATATATATATATATATATATATATATATATATCTTTGCTTTTGAAACAAATTAGAGTGACACGAGACAGTGCAAGACATTGCATCTGACTGCTACTGACAGCACGCATCTTGACCTTTCTTTGCGGTATGTCAACGTTATCAATAGCATTAAACATTTCACCATCTCACTTTCAACGCCACAATATCACTTTACGGCCGCATTATCAACGATATATATAATAGAGAGAGAGAGAGAGTGCTAACAGTTATAAATGCAATAATTTATAATTTTGGAATAAGGAATAGACCTGAAATACTGATTGCAATCTCTGAATAATGACTTTCGATGTGCAAAATCAACCTTAAATCATCAACATAATCTTCTAATTATGAGTTTCGGGTAGATGTAATCAACTATGCAATGACTATTATCATAATTTTCAAGCATAATGCATTCGCACCTAACTTGTTATATATTATGGAAGTTACTAATTAAAACGAATTTAATATGGGAGCCAGTGCCTGTTCCCAGGCTGTGCTTGATTATTTGCTTCGAAATGTTCGCTGGATTGCCTTAATGATTTATAATATTGCTATGGAGTAATAATACGAAGGTTTAGGTTCTGTCAACTCACCAGAACATCGAATATATGTTTAAAAAGATTTGAGAAGAGAGAGACAGAGACAGAGATAAACAGACAGAGACTCAAATAAACATGCACAAACATAAACCAACATTCACAGAGAGACTATTGCAAGTGCAAGACGTAAAATACTTGATTCAGATCTGCAGCTCAATCCTTATCAACCTAACTATATACAACACACAACACGGACAGACGAGCGTATGCACAGCCTCACAAAACCCTGAGCTGCCTCGTTAAACCTTCACCCGCGTCTATCACCAAGAGCCATTCAATAAAAATTTGTATTCATTACAACACGTCGCATTTTTGGCCTCAACTCGCGACCATTTTCTGTTTTAGTGGGAAACTCGGCTCTTCTTGACTGACTTTGATAAACTGAACTCATTACCCGGGTCTTGCATATGCACTTTCCGGTAAGTGGTTTGTTTTCACAGCGAGCCAAGTTTTTGTTTTATTATATATTACCTTTATTTTTATGAGACATAACAATTATTAAAAGAATTTTACTATAATGTAAATGCTTATTCTTATTCTTATTAGATTAGAATTATTGTTACTAACATTTTAATATTGATAGAATTAGGATTATTATTATCAGAATTATTAGTATTACTATTATTTTGGTATGAGACATTGGATTTTAGTAATATTAACTTAAATTGTTTGACCATGGATGTTCAACTCCAATATTTAAAATTGCTAATGGGTGCCACTTAATTGAGTTCAACTCTTATAGCCACTTCATGGATCTCTGTTACATTTTGTGCCGGTTATCCAGTCGTTTCTTGAAGTCTTTCGTGAAACCCTCATCATTTCTGCAGTATTGAGCTCTTACTTGCAGAGATTAATGTTCAGGTTCCATTCTTTAATGTTCAGCCTTCCGGTGTGATGACTTACTGCTCACTTTTGGTTTACACATAATTATTCTATTTTTACATACAAAGTTAGCCTTCACCACCTTCCTTACTATAACATTCCACTTGGTTACTAAGCTAACCTTGATCATCCGGACGTCTAGTTTCCATTTGATACCGTATAGTGTATCCTTTTCCCCAGTACACTAGATAGTCGGCCCTGTCTATCTTGTTTATTATGTCTTCTCTGTCGACGCCTCTCATTACGAGCTATTCATGCCCGTGCCACCTCTTGGGTGGTTTTATCTCTATCAATCAATCGACGTCTCTCATTATCTGGTAGTATGTGACTGTATCTTCTCTTAACTCGTCTCCTTTCTAGGAATGAGATGTTATTTACCTTACCTTGTACTCATGTTCAAGCCCATTTAATATTCTATATATGCTTGATGATTGATAACTCCATTCCGGTGCTGCAAACACTAGTGTAGGTCTCACATATGTGGTGGATTGTGCTGACTTGTAAATTATTTCATATTAAGAGTCTAAAAGTAGTTCCTCATTTCGGTGGCAGTGAGCCTTAATTGTCAACTTCTTTCCACCGTCAATCTATTTGCGTTGCGTTTTAAACCCAATTGTCGCTTTTTTTAGTTAATTCCTGTAATTGGTACACCTTATCCTGCACAAGTCGTTTTACATCCCTCTGTGTGTGTTTATATTTATCAGTGTGTTTTTCTCCATGTTCCGGTCTTATTTTCTGCCTCTCTTACTTATCAATATATTTTCCCTAATGGTACTTCCAGAAATGAAGCGCGAATCCCTGCGAATGCTTCAACAATAACGTAGTGGTCCACATACACTCTCTCTTACAATAGCATGGTAATATACAACGCATACATCAAAGTCTAGTTAGGCATATAAAAAGGAAAGTAACAAATGGCATTCCTCTTGCTTCTTAATCCCCTTTCCTCTCCCCCTTCTTCCAATTTTTTCTCACTTCTCTTCGCTTCGTCCCTCCATCGCACATATTTTATTTCAAGCAAGCCTCACGAAGCACCAACAAGCAAGCAGAGTGAGGTGAGATCGCTAAATATTTGCTCTCATCGCCTGCGTGCCCCTTGATTTATAGACTGGTGGACCGTAGTCATATTTCATTCGTCGGTCCAGCGTAAAGGAGGTAAAGGCACGCACCCACCCGCCTACTTGCCTTACTGGCTGTTTGCTTCTCTCACTGATTGACTGTCTCGCAAATTTTGTGCATGTCTGCTATGCTACCTGTCTGCTTGCCTGGCTCCTTGACTATTTGTCTGCCACTCTTCAGATTGCATAACTGTCTGCAAGTCTGTCTTTCTACCTTCCACCTTGACTGTTTAAATACATCAATACCACTCTAAAAACGTACAAGTCCCTGACAGTATGTTTGCCTCTCTGGCTATTTGCCCTAAACACTAACTTTCTGTTACCTTAGAATGCCTGCCTGAGTTCCTCAATATGGTTCTTTATTCTTTGTTTGCATGCTATACGTTTGCAAAGAAACGAGGCCTCTTCAAACGAGACAGAGTTGAGGCATATAACCTGATTACCTGACTACCTTAGTTACCTGTTAGTCTCTCTACCTACTAACCTGTCTCAACTTGCCTCATTTCCTTCGTTCTTATTCCCAATTTTTTTTCACTTACTTGCTAAACTGCTTGTCTAACCCCCTCCCTTACAAGTATTAATGACTGATTCCTTTCCTGTGTGCCTATTTGTTCATTACTCTCCATATTTCCTTGCTTGTATGTTTATCTGCCTGTCTGAGTGTGTACTTGTCTGCGTGCTCAGCTACCCGTCCGACTAGCTGCTTGTCCTCGTAAATCGAATGAATGAGGCAAAGGTTTATGAATATTATGTCACTGGACACAAGTTTTGGTGATAGCTTTGACCAGCTGACACTTTTTCATGGTAGATGTATACATGTTTTATTGTGTGTGGTGTTAACATTGCTTCTGTTTCACGTGCATGTATTTACCCTTGCAAGTATGTATGTATGTATGTATATATATATATATATATATATATATATATATATATATATATATATATATATATATATATATATATATATATATATACTGCCTCATTTAATCTACATTCTATATATTTTACATTCAGAAGCTTTATTTATTCTCAGCAGCATAATATGCAAATCGTTTCATTATCTGCCTCATAGAAGTGTATGTTAACATACAAATGTGTATTCATAGTGAAGCAATATTATTAACTTGATCTTATGGTTATAACTCTGGCTACTGAACGGTGGTTTTTATCTCTCGCTCGTATTATATATTTATTTAGTGCTTTGCTGTTCAGGTTGAGTAATAATTTTATTATTATTGTTTACATGTTCCAAGGTTGCTATATTGTTCATATGTGTCAAAGTTGCTCTAGTCTGTTTACGGTCCGAAGTTACTTTGGTGTGTATAATTTCTCTAGTTGCACTAGTGTTGCTACAGCAGCCTTGGAACACATGCCCTGGATACCTTAGAACATATATACACTAGAGTCCAATGGGTACGTAGAAAAACCTAAAATGCTTTATGACACAGCTTCGAGAACGAGAGAAATAAAACGACCGCGATCATCTGAGTGTTCTTGCACATTCAGACGCACATACGACGTGACATACAACACGCGTACGTGTTGTATGATTAGATCCAAATGTATTTGCAACATTAGAAACGATTGTACGGGTACACAAATAGCAATGCACTTACGATATTTGAGCGTTACACATCTCAATAACATTCCTAAAAACATAAAATACACATTGAACATAATGACAAACAAGTGTGTATTAGACATCTGAAGAAAGAGGGTGCGTGCAACAGGCTACCAAGTAACATTACAAATGCAACTCAAGTGAGAGTTTCACTTTTGGGCTTCATTTATATATATTTTTTTTACAACGGTGGATTCATGACTTTCGACTCCTTTTAGTTGTCTTAGACTTATCCCTTTCAGTAGCTCAAGACATACAATGCTAGTTTTCCCTGAGATTGAAGCTATTTTTCAACGAACCAGAGACTTTCTTTAATCTCCATTATTCTCTTGTTAATAATGAAAATACTTAAGTAAAGAAAATATATGAACTAACTTAAGGGTAAAATTTTGAAGACGAGTTTCAGCCAAGGAACACAACTACTACTTCAGTTTCTTCCCACCGTTTTCCTTCCATTCTATACTTGAGCTCTTTAATCCACCTCACTGAGAGAGACAAAATGCGGTGGGCGAGCAGGGTGTAAGAAGTGAGTCTTTGTGTTGCCGACTTGTGGAGTGGTGCTATTGTCTCTCCGTGTTGCCAGGCGTTTGGAGTTGTGGCTGTGATCGTGTTGTGGTTGTCTATGATGCGGTGGTATGGTGATGGTTGTACTGATGAGGGTGGTGGTCTTGTAATGGTGTTTTGCCTGATGGTTTTCATGAGGTGCTTGTGGTTGTTGTCTTGCACATGTCTCGAACACTTGGTTGTGGTTTTGTGGAAGTGATATTGTAATTTATATAAACCATGAGCTCTCATAAAAACAAGGGAGGTCGGGAGCTTCATCACAGCCCAGCCAATTGATAAAACCATGTACTACTGTCAATTCAATTTGCTACTCTCACATGCATCACCAATTCGAAGAAATGTGAGTCTTCTCTTTCGACTGTTCCTCCAGAAAACCCGTATTCATACACCGTGAAAAGGCAAGCAAGTTACCTGATCTCAGTCGTACAATATTACTGAAATATACCTATCAGATATATAGATAAAGAGCTAAGCGATTTGAAAAATTATAAAGCAATCTTGGTATTAGATTCAGAGAGGTTCGATGTTCATCTGCCAGAAGCTGCTTGTGATTCACACCTATTATTAGGTGTGAATCACAATTGCTTGTGATTCATATTAGTAACAGTTGTTTGAAAATTGAGAGGCGGGCCGAAAGAGCAAAGCTCAACCCCCGCAAACACAACTAATTGAATACAACTAGGTGAGCACACACACACACACACACACAGCCAATTTAACAACGCTTTGGGTTCGTTGTCTTCAGGGACTACGAACCCAAAGATCCGATTCCAGGTCGAGGCAGAAACAAATGGGCATATTTTCTTTTTCCTGATCCCACTGCTCACCCAGCAGTAAATAGGTTCCTGTGAGTTAAACAGCTGCTACAGGGGAATGTGTGTGTGTGTGTGTGTGTGTGTGTGTGTGTGTGTGTGTGTGTGTGTGTGTGTGTTTGTGTGTGTGTAACAGTATTGTATGTAGTAATCACGAAAGAAGAAAAATTGGTTGAGAGTCAGTACACTAGACAACCGACGGTTAGGAAGGCGGGGTCCAAAAGCTAATAGCTCCATCATGCATGCACGAATAATATATACAAATAGCATAAATAGTAAATGCAAATACACACACAATCCCTAAGCTTGTAACTATTTACGAATATAGTTATTGACTAACACGTCATCAATCATACTTTCACGTATATTTATCAAACGTCTAAGAACCAGCATGGTAGTTACAGGGACCATTCCTGGAACAAGAATATATCCCCCGAGGTGGAACGCGCTGGGTGGTGTATAACAAGATGTGAATGCCTTTTGTGACAGTATAAATCTTTTGAGACGAGGACCTTAAAAATCGAGAAGAGGTCCTTAAGATGCTCCTTGGAGACTCCGGCAACTAACGATGCAAGAGAAAGCTGCATTTATGTGTGTCTTGCATTTACTTGTGTCTCATTTACACATTTACGTGTGCGTCTTACATTTACATGTGGGTCTTTTATTTACGGTAAATCTGTTTTTCTGTGTTGTTTTGTGTGAATTATTTAAAGAGACTGATTCGATAAATGAAGGTAGGATGAAAGCGAAGTTAAGCAAGAAAATAATATTGTGAAGGAACAGGTTGACGAGAAGAGAAAGGTGAAGGAAAGGAATGAAGAATGGAAGGCAGAGAGACGAAGGATTAAGTAGATGACGGCAAAAATATATTTAAAAAATAAAAATTAAATAAATAAACATAAATAAATTGTAGTTAACATTCTGTCAATAATTCCATCTAGCATTCAAACCCAAAGCTTTGCTTCTGTTTTTCCTTATAAATAAAAGTGTCTTATTAATGTTTTAAGGTTGAATTTTTTATTTAAATTTAATTCCTCTTTTAAAGTGAAACTCTTCTTTCAGGTGAAAAGGGATTATTACTTCTTTATATTTTTGAATATGTGTGATCAAGCTCTTGCACGTACATGTGCACCCAGACGAAACGTACACATAAAGTACGTAAAGGAAACGTGTACACGGATCACGCACACAACATATGTGCACGAGAAGCCACATAGGAGAGATAAGTCTGAATTTGAAATGCATTAAATTATAATTTAATATTAGCTCCATCAGTTTAATTGTTAAATATTAAAAATAAAATAACGAAAATTTCTTGCGTTAAGAAGCACCTATGTTCCCTTCTATATAATTTAACCTTTGTTCATAATGAATGTTCCAGCGAAATAAATTAACGTCACTCGATATTAATTGCTTCCTTGCGAAAAAGTTGTGAAATTTACTAATTTTCTTCAACCAGCTCTCAGCTACCTTACATAAAAAAAAAAATTCTCCTCAGAAGGGAATGGGGCGTATGATGCTATAAATCCTAGATGATTTACTCCTGCATAAATTATAGGAGTAAAAATTTTCTCTTGGAAACGACGATATGCATTGTTTTTAGTTTATTTTCGTTACTTTAATATACGCAACGAAGCTTTGACGCTAAAAAGAGCATCTTTCATACCTTTTGAAGATGATCCTGTACCTTCTTCACCCGGGGTTCAGGGCGGGTAAAAATAGTTTACAAAGGGGGAATGAAATTTTATAGCACAGGATATCTGGATATTCGACGTGAATATATTCTTAAGATGTGCCACGTTGGCATACATTTTTATAAAAATATATAGATTTATATTTTTGTTGTCCGGTAAGTAGGATTTTCTAATCAGAAGTTTTACGTTCATGTCGAGACAGAGACCAACACCGATTATTCGTTCTAATATTTGCAACAGACAACTCGTAACATATTTCCAACATTCACAATATAGAATAAAAACCCACGCTTGTGTATTTGTGAAATATATGTAAAGAACGTACACCAAGTCTTTCGCACTCTCCTGAGTGCTTTAGTCAAGGTCTGAGTGTGTGACTCAGACCTGAGATTCACACATTCAGACCTTGACAAAGCACACAGGAGAATGCGGAAAATAGGTATAAACTCTTTACATAAATTTCACATATACACAAGTGTGGGTGGGTTTTTATCCTATTTTATTATGTCTGTAAAATGTTACCTTTTTTATTAAGATAATATTATAAGATTATATTTTAAGATATTACGTGATTTATCTGCCTGTTGGGAATTATGTTCAAAATTTTTTGGTCAACAGTTTATGGTAAGGATAAATTGAGCCCAAACTAACAATCGTGTTAACGGAGTCACACACACCATCACCTTCCGCCGCCAGATCGCAGGAGTATATTAATCATACTAAATGATTAATTAAGTATGCTTAATTATGCATACCATAAATCATACCTATTTTAGTCATAAATGATGACTAAATCATGTAAATCGTGATTCCTTTACAATCAGCATGATGGACAAACACGAATATTCTATCTAAGTAATTATGTGTAAACTTATAACGAGGTTAATTTTAGGTTGAATTTGTATGTTTTTGTTTTATATTGGTCAAGAAAGATAGATAAGTTTACCATATTGTATAATTAGGATATTGCAATCAAAATCAATTTTATTCCGCAGTCTTTTATATTTTTTTTGAGAATGTATGACTCTCCAAGATAGCTGAATTGTGTTATGCTAGACTGTAGAATCGTGAAGGAGAGTATTCATTATGATGTACTTGCAAAGTCGAGCTCTAGCTCCTAGACCATTCTTTTTGTTCCTTTATTTAATTCAATGCAATGGCTGATTTTCCACGTTTTTCTTATTATTTAAACACACATAAAATTGAGCATTTCGATCAATTAAATCACTTATTTTAAACCACTCCATTTATTTATAATTAACGATGAATTATTATGTTGTTCCTTACTTTGAACACGGCTTCTTTGTATAATTTGTTAAAACTACTTAGGATCATATATGTCGTTATCATGTCCTTCCCCGTATTCCTCCTCTTCTTCATTTATATAATGCACTTGATGTTAATTCCCAAGAGAATGTATGTCATTAATAATTTTATTATAAAGGCAGAGTTTCTGGCTTAAAAGGCTCAGCACTGAAAGCCAGTTGTTATTCAGTGCGAAAATCTCTGGTTTTAGAGCCGGGTCTGAGGAAATATTCACCCCATAATAATAATAATAATAATATCATGGGTGTAAAGACGGACACAATGGCCAAGACAAATAAAAATGCCTAAAACAATCATAATATGCAAATGGAGCTATCTTCACTAGCAACCTTTAAGTTTTCAGGTTTAAGAAGATTTGGGCATACAACTTCCTGTATGTTTTGTAATTTGCGTATATAAATATACACACGCAATGGAATTTCACTTGGATGTATAAATAATTCTTGAAGTATATGATTTAAACTATTTCTCATTTCCATTTTAGAAATCTATTCCCCTTCCTCACACACGCGCACACACACACACACACACACACACACACACACACACACACACACACACACACACACACACACACACACACACACACACACACCCGGGCGGACATCTCTCAGGGGTCGTAGAGCAAAGGGTCAGGGTTCAATTTTCGGTCGAGGCAAAAACAAATGGCCAATTTCTTTCAGCTGATACCTTTGTTTACCTAGCAGTAAATAGGTACCTGGGAGTTTGACAGCTGCTACGGGCTGTATCCTGAGGATGTGTGTATGGGTTGTGTGTGTGTGTGTGTGTGTGTGTGTGTGTGTGTGTGTGTGTGTGTGTGTGTGTGTGTGTGTGTGTGTGTGTGTGTGTGCGAATAATGTAGCATATATTATTGAGGAAAACTAAGTCTGGAGTCAGTACATAAGACAACCAACGATTAGAAAAGCGGGGTCCACAGACCTAAGAGATCGATACTGCAGGCACAAACTCTAAAAAAAGTAAAATAATCATCCACACAACACATACTTTAATCCAAAACAATTACTTTGCTTTCTATATTTTAAGCTAAAATAACAACGTATTCTCACGGAGAGTTTACTCATTATTAATCGATTATAAAAACGGAATATTATATTTATTTTGCTTTCTTGTTCACTTTTTGTCGAGCTATATAATATTTTTTATCAGGTTTCAATTATAATATCTTCATATAAAATATTACATTTATTCTCCTGAAAAGTTTTTCATGTTGTTTGATATTACAATAATGCGTAGAAAATATGCCAATATTCCAAAGGCAATGGTTTGCAACGTTTAGAAGCATGAGTAAGGGAAAGGTTGTAATGTTCAGAAACATGAGTTAGGAAAAGGCTGCAACGATCAGAATCAGTAGTAAGGATAAGGTTGCATTTTTCAGACAATTCAATAAGGGAAAGGTTGCAATGTTTAAAACCAATAATTATCCTGAATAAACGAAGATCATAAATTTTCTGCACTAGACTGAAAAGAAAATTCCGATCACATTTTCAGAATATTTGAGTGTTTAATAAATACTTATTAGATTTTGAGACATGTGGCATAAAATGTCAACAGGATTTGGCCATTTGCTTTTGATGTCTAATATTATAATTAGACAGTAGAGAGCCATAAGTTTTATTTAATACAAGATATATTTCCTGAAAAAATAAACAGGAGAAGGCTGCCTCATATCTCCACGGCACCAAGAATGCCTTCACCGGTGAATTAATTACAGTAATTGGACTTTTAAATAATTAAATTATCCTCAGACTTTTAATTTATCCGAAAAGACCCCTTGGCATAAATTTGATTAAATTATAGGAAAAGATATTTTTGCTTCACCAGCGATCCTGACACAAGGCGTGTCTATTTAGATTCTGACGGTGGCAATGGATGAAGAATTTGCATATGATTAGCCTCCAGAGTATCATCAGTGGACTGAAATAGACTTTAGTAATTTATTCTTCACAACATAGTGGAGAAAATACAAGGAGGATTCTCCAGTCCACTTAAATATGCATGCGACGGAGGGATTAAAATATGAAGGAGTCTCAAGTTGTTGTTAAGCTTACACACTTCAGAATAAAACACTCAAAAACATTCCCACAGAATTACACACACACACACACACACACACACACACACACACACACACACACACACACACACACACACACACACACACACACACACACACACACACTCACACACACACACACACACACACACACACACACACACACACACACACATACACAAACGCGCATGATATATGATATGACCTATCGTAGGAGACATCCTCATTGTTTAAACATTCTCTCTCTCTCTCCTCTCTCTCTCTCTCTCTCTCTCTCTCTCTCTCTCTCTCTCTCTCTCTCTCTCTCTCTCTCTCTCTCTCTCTCTCTCTCTCTCTCTCTCTCTCTTTCTCTTTCTCTCTCCTTTCCTCTCGCTCTTTGCCTTGCAAACCAGCCTTTTAAAAAGTTCCGCCTCTCTGCCTCATCTTTTTAATTAACTGGCACATTATCCACCTGATTTGCCACCTCGTAAAGCACTTCATTTTCCGCCACGCTGACTCCTTTGAGGCGGCCGCTAGCTATCCGTCTCACAATGTTTCGTCTTTGTTAGTCTTTGTATCTTCTTTGGAGATTTGTCACTGAGTCTTTGAGTGTTAAAATTGTATTTCTGCGATCTGTTTCAAATGTTTCTGGAGATTGTACCCACTTGTCGTTCAGAGGTCCAAAATTCAATTACAAGGGAGGTATTCTTATATTTGTACATCGATTCTCACTTGTATGTCCCTGGTTCGTATCCCGACTGGAGCGGAAACCAATTGACAGTATTTCCCGTCACCCTCAGGGTTCTGATCCCCTACTGGCGATAGTTACCTGTGAGTTAGACCGTTTCTGGAGGCTGCATCTTGGGGATGCCCGGTAGTTGGCTTAGTAATTATATATTCACACACACACACGCATAAACACAACAACGGATATCTATAACACACTTGCCCCGAGAGCTATTTGGCTTAGGTTCGCATCCTGGACGGATTGGATTGATTCAGAGCCAATCCTTCACTGTACTCCCCTCTGTTCACCCAATCATAACTGTTAGCCCCTGTTCAACCAGCAGTAACTGGGAACCTGTGAGTAAAACAAATTCTCGGACCATGTTACAGGGGGTAAAATAGGGTAAAGCTTACAATGAGGTATGGAAAAGTGACAGATCTCTGTCTGCTAACAGCAATCAAAATGCATCTGCTACTGTACCCATCTGTATAATTAAAAAGAGAAGGAGAGAGTGAGAAAGAGAGGGAATTGCTTAAGAAATTGGGAATATTACTGAGAGAGAGGATAGGCAACGATATTCATAGGAGTATATGGATATAGGCACGATATTCATTTTCTAAACGATACTCCTTTATATTCAAGGAGCTTGAATATAAAGACGGAGTGAAGGAATGGTGATGAAACATTCGACCCATTGGAAATTGAGCGAAAAACTCTACAATAAGCGAGGCTGTTGGTTTATACCGACCACTTTATGTGGATAGACTAGAATCATGGAGAGGAACAAATGATAACCGAGAGAATATTGGAAAACAATCACTAAACAAACAAAACAAACACACACACACTTAGACACTTGGTACCGGTTGATTGACGGTTAAGAGGCGGGACCAAAGAGCCAAAGCTCATCCCCTGCAAGCACAAATAGGTGAGTACAAATAGGTGAGTACACACACACACAAAACAACGGATATCTATAACACACTTGCCCCGAGAGCTATTTGGCCTAGGTTCGCATCCTGGCCTGGAAGGATTAACAGCCAATCCTTCACTGTACCCCTCTGTTCACCTAGCAGTGATTGGGTCCCTGGTTGTTAAACGATTGGTGAGTCGTATTCCAGGGAAATTAGTGGGTAAGGCTTACTATGAATTATGGGATGGGAAGGCTCTCAGCCTAATAACAGGAGTCTGAAGTCATGTGTTCCTGTATCTACCTTGGAAAAAAATTAAACAGAATTTTGATATTTAGTCCCGTGACACTAGTTAAAGATTTTGATGACCATCGTGTTTTTACTCAACTAATCCTTGAAGTGCAATGCAGCTAGCTAAGCGCGGTCTTCTGATATTTGCCTTGCCTCCAGCATCACGTGGAACTACTGTCAAACCACACAGGCGCATCCACTTCATGACGAAGATGACGCACTTGTCACTAATTAGGGAGGTAGTAAAATTTATCAAAATTGCGTTTCCGCTTTAATTACTGAAAGTTGGAGAGTACCTGGTGTGTTCAGAATTTAATCCTATGAATTATGCCATAAATATCTGTTTCAAGCTTAAAACATTTTACATCTTTCTCGGCATTTACCCGATGTAATATGCCCCTTCAAATATCGCACTCATAAGTAACTTACTTTTTCTGCAATTAATGCAAGTGAACTACGTCAGCTTATTTCAAAGCCGGGAAGTGTCGTCCTAAATACATATATTTTACCGGCGTTGTGATGTTGATTAATATATGTCCTATTCTAGTATATTTCAACGGTGTGCATAGAAAATTAACTAATCAATTTTGGTCGACTAATACTTATTGCGAGCTGTATGTTTATTTGTTATAATAAATAAATAAATATATATATATATATATATATATATATATATATATATATATATATATATATATATATATATATATATATATATATATATATATATATATATATATATATATATGTCGTACCTAATAGCCAGAACGCACTTCTCAGCCTACTATTCAAGGCCCGATTTGCCTAATAAGCCAAGTTTTCATGAATTAATGTTTTTTCGTCTACCTAACCTACCTAACCTAACCTAACCTAGCTTTTTTTGGCTACCTAACCTAACCTTACCTATAAATATAGGTTAGGTTAGGTTAGGTAGGGTTGGTTAGGTTCGGTCATATATCTACGTTAATTTTTACTCCAATAAAAAAAAATTGACCTCATACATAGAGAAAAGGGTTGCTTTATCATTTCATAAGAAAAAAATTATAGTAAATATATTAATTCAGGAAAACTTGGCTTATTAGGCAAATCGGGCCTTGAATAGTAGGCTGAGAAGTGAGTTCTGGCTACTAGGTACGACATATATATATATATATATATATAAAATTTTGCTATCGTAAATCACAACGTACCCATTACAGCTCTCTCTCTTAGTCGTTCCAAAGCCCAGCGAGCTCCGTAACCAAGTAACTTTTCCAAGCTCAACGACGCAAATAAAGCCCAATGACACTCTGAAACCCAGTGCCCCAGCCTAAGGGCCCTCTGCCACGCCACTGTCTCCAGAACCTACACTCACTTTTACCTCGGACTTGCAATTCAGAGGATTCTGAGTTGACTTGCAAAAACTTTGCAATTTTTGGCAATTTGCATACGGAGGAATTTTTTACATTAACATTTTCTCGTCATTTTTAAACCGCGTCGCGTCGCTCGGTAAGTGAAGAACCTCAAACGGGTTCACCATTTAATACTTGTCCCTCTGCTATTACTCTATTATCTTAGTCAGAAACAGGAGCACAAAGGATTTTGTTTTCATGTAAATGTTAAGCAATTTAAGAACGAGGTATCAAATAAATAAATGCATTTAATCAACAATATTTTGCCCTGGTGACGTCCCACTTTCCCCACATCGTCGAATACTGATCACTGTATTACATAGTAGACATAAATGTTCTTGAGAAAATCAAACCAGACTGAGTCGCGGTGTTTTGGACATCCCTTACAAGAAGAGGCGGTGAGAAGTCGAACCTCGTTCCCCCCAAAAAAACAGTATGGAGGTGATTGTAACACAATAAAATTCAATATAAGTACGGAATCCCTTTATAACTGTAAAACAATTTTTTTATAATTTGCACACATCAAATTAAACTTTAACAGAAGTACGTTGAAAATAAGTTAATATAATACATAATAGCAAAGCATTTTTGTGTTAGTAACCATTCAATAATGATATTGAAAGTATTGAACTGACGGTAGGTTTGGTCGCCAGCTTGTAACTAAAACGAGTTCCATAATATAGCATATCTTAGGTGATCCGAGCAGCGATATGGGTCTCATAGTGCAGAGCGAACATCTATTTGGAAGTCACTTGTTGCTAATATTGGTATGATATCTATTTCGTGAGAGAATTTTTATCATCGTATAGCAGTGACATTTTTATTCTGGTGATGTTGATCTTAATGAATCTTGTCCGGTACTACAACTTTTTACGCTATTCAGCTTTGTTATTAAGAAAACCAATACGTCTCATTTTAAACGTTACGGTCCCACAAAATAAATTATAAAATACTATGAGAAAGAGCGCCTCACAAATATCTTCTTTTTCCTAAGCATCGGTAGATAAGGTTAGGTGGGTGGCTTGGGTTTGTGCTTTTTTTATAATATTTGCTTTCTGTATTTGGTACATTGTTGCAAATCAAGAGAACGGGCTGGAAAAAGACCGTCAGTGTCACTAGATGGTAGTGTACCCTCAACACACAAATCAAACAGTCACAAACAAACGCTATATGTGTACATGTACCATAAAAAGCACAAAGAATCAGGTGAGGGAAGACATTTATTGGTTTCCAACTATTTCTTCGGTTTTTAGATATTTGTCTCTCAATTTTTATTTTATTTTATGAAGGAATTTTGTTTATTTATATATTGTAATCAGGACGGTTAGAAAAATTCTGCTTAAGTATTTTATTACTCCCAAAAAACTTCAAGAGGTTTTGTTTCATGGGTTTTTATTTTTGGAAAAAATATGAAGATAAAGGCATCTGTTATGAACAAAATAACATAAAAGTGTATTGGGGATGGAAGCGAGGGAGAAATTGACAGTATAATCCACTTGGTGTAACCGAGACCGAGAGAGACAGCGAGTGTGTGTGTATATATATATATATATATATATATATATATATATATATATATATATATATATATATATATATATATATATATATATATATCACGAAAATAAACACGTGATTAAGAATGTGACAATGTCAGACCACGGAGGAAAATGAAACAGGAATTTCCTTAAGTACTTTCGTATATTAAATACATCTTCAGAAGGAATCCTTCTTCTTTAAATACATCTTCCTTCTGAAGATGTATTTAATATACGAAAGTACTTAAGGAAATTCCTGTTTCATTTTCCTCCGTGGTCTGACATTGTCATATATATATATATATATATATATATATATATATATATATATATATATATATATATATATATATATATATATATATATATATTAGTATATTTTGGTAGCAGTCTTTCCTGTAGACATATATTATTAAATATGACCGAAAAAGTAAGATTAATAATTCTAACACGAATTTTCTCAATCTTCCGTACATTATGCTTCACTGTTGGAGGTAAATCAAAAATCACTTCTCCAAAATTCATTTTTATTTCTAGTCTGACGCGACACGGGCGCGTTTCGTAAAACTTATTACATTTTCAAAGACTTCACAAATACACAACTGATTAGAACTTGCGTTTCCCTGATTTTATATCTACATTTTGAGTGAGGTGGGAAGGGTGATGTGGCATTACATTTGAGTGAGGTGGGAAGGATGATGTGGCATTAACACAAGACAGAACACTAGAGGATATTAATAGGGTATTAAAAGTATCAACACAAGACAGAACAGAAACAATGGGTATTGAATAGAAGTGTTTGTAGAAAGCCTATTGGTCCATATTTCTTGATGCTTCTATATTGGAGCGGAGTCTTGAGGTGGGTAGAATATAGTTGTGCAATAATTGGCTGTTGATTGCTGGTGTTGACTTCTTGATGTGTAGTGCCTCGCAAACGTCAAGCCGCCTGCTATCGCTGTATCTATCGATGATTTCTGTGTTGTTTACTAGGATTTCTCTGGCGATGGTTTGGTTATGGGAAGAGATTATATGTTTCTTAATGGAGCCCTGTTGTTTATGCATCGTTAAACGCCTAGAAAGAGATGTTGTTGTCTTGCCTATATACTGGTTTTTTTGGAGCTTACAGTCCCCAAGTGGGCATTTGAAGGCATAGACGACGTTAGTCTCTTTTAAAGCGTTCTGTTTCGTGTCTGGAGAGTTTCTCATGAGTAGGCTGGCCGTTTTTCTGGTTTTATAGTAAATCGTCAGTTGTATCCTCTGATTTTTGTCTGTAGGGATAACGTTTCTATTAACAATATCTTTCAGGACCCTTTCCTCTGTTTTATGAGCTGTGGAAAAGAAGTTCCTGTAAAATAGTCTAATAGGGGGTATAGGTGTTGTGTTAGTTGTCTCTTCGGAGGTTGCATGGCTTTTCACTTTCCTTCTTATGATGTCTTCGATGAAACCATTGGAGAAGCCGTTATTGATTTTTGATTTACCTCCAGTGATTTTAGTGATTTTTAGTGATTTTTTATTTACCTCCAACAGTGAAGCATAATGTACGGAAGATTGAGAAAATTCGTGTTAGAATTATTAATCTTACTTTTTCGGTCATATTTAATAATATATATATATATATATATATATATATATATATATATATATATATATATATATATATATATATATATATATATATATATATATATATATATATAATGTATTTTAATATATCTTTACCTAATAGCCAGGACTTCACTGGTTTTTCAAGCAAACAAGGCTCGCTTTGCGTAAAAAGCAGAGCGATTTTCGTTATTTTGAAATATCTCTTTCCAAACTAGTTATATCCTAACAATGTTATTATTATATTATATTAGGAAGATGAATTACTTAGTTATTTTAGATTAGACTAGGTTAGGTAAGGTTAGGTAAGGTAGGCTAGATTAGGTTTGTTCAAATATCCTTGTTAGTTTTACCTCTAAATTATATTTAAATCATATATCCCGTGATGGGAAGCTTGATAAGCAAACCATATATCACAAAATTAAATTACGACGTTTCTGTCGATCCTGGAACCATTATCAAGTCGTGTAATAGAGAGTGGGAGAGGCAAATAAAACGAAATGAAAGAATAAGGTGAAAGGTAAGAATAAGATTTTAATGGGTACGGTAAAATGAAGGTAAATATAAGACAGCTGACCTCTTTGCAAGAAAACAAGCAAATGAGATAAACTGTGATAAGGACTTTTCTTTTCTCCCGTAACGACTAATACCAAGTGAAATCCTTGCATAGGAAAACGGCTAAATATTTTGTTCGTAAGTTTATCGTAAAATATTTTTGTGAAAATGAATAGTCTTTTTTTAATTTGATGCATTTTTTGTGTAGTTTGTTTGTACAGCGCAGTGTTCTACGTTCTTAGATCACAACCGTGGATGCTGGATTTACATTATCAGGAGAAACAGAGATAGATGATTATTTTCAGCTGGTACCTCTGTTTATTCAATAATAAATATGCACCCGGGAGTTAGACAACTGCCGTGGGTAGCTTCACGGGGAATGTAAGTTATTGGTGAGTGGGGGGAGCTCGATAAACCTAGCAGTCTTCCTGGCCCCAAATTCTGTAAACCACGATGGGAACATTACTACTTCAATGACCTTGTATACACTCAAGCAATATTGCTATCTGGTTCTTAACAAGCCGAAAAATCAGCCTTGAATTTGTATAATTATCTTAACACAGATAATCTATTGAATATATTTGACGATGAGTAATGGGCAAGAGGTGTTAAGAGGGCAGATATGAAGAGGCAAACTACAACCAAAGTGCTAATGAAGTAAAAAGGTCAAATTCAAACCTGCCATATCACTGAAGAAGTCTGTCTAATGTGAAAAAAGATGCTTATAATCATATGATATTTTATGACAGCCTCCTACAAGCACATCCTTTGTTCCTTATGGATAAATTTTGCATCGTTGCCGGCCATTAAGTGTTTAATTTTAATCATGGTGAATAATTCTCGTGTTCTCTGTTCCGATTACGAGGTCACGAGACGTTTTGACATAGGGCATATTTCAATCCCTCCCCTTCAACTATTCCACCCGATCTCTCCTTTATTCCCCTTCCACCTGGTTCTCACTCAACCCACCTCAAAACCTACGTAAATATATACCTCCCCATGAAGTAAAAAAAAAAAAAACACCTTCATAATACTCAGAGCTTATCGGTATTGAACCTTCCGTCCAATTTACTCCGGAGGCAAAGACGAATTAATCTCTCCTTTTCCTCAGCACTCCTGATGAAACACAATAATTAAATTTAAAGTTACTAGAATACCTTCGTCTAACGATAACACATTTCACATTTACATTTAACATAATAAGATGTTAAAACGTGGTTTTCTCATTTTCCTCACGGACTTACAGGAGTGTCCTCAATGCTTCCATGATTTTTGTCACGTTACAGGATTTTCTTCACGACTTACAGGATTTTCAGCAGAGTTCATGATTAACAAAAACGTTTTTTGTATTAGATTTCAAAATATTTGTATCGTCGGAGAAGCCTATGAACAAGCTGGTAATTGATTCGGTCTGATGACAAGAGCCTCATCAGAGCGCTGATGACAGCTGATGATGCCTCTATGAAGGTTAATTTTTATAAAGATCTATAATACATTATAAATTATGTACATCATCAACACTTACCGTTTTTCAATAATTTACATAGCAGAAAATCATTAAAAATTAATAATCAATATATATGCAATGATTATTCGAGTTTTTATAACTCTTATAATCTAGTATCAGAATGCGAAATAGATGGTAAACAAAGGAGTTGTTCAGGCAATGTTTCAGGCAATACGAATGTTAAACCAAGATATTAAGTTCCAATGAAATACGAGCAGAACAGTAAAGGTGCAGTTAATAATAAAAAGTGACAACTAAAATTACAGTGATCCTGGATCACTGTAATTTTAATGGTCACTAAAGCTATAACTTGCCATAGGGCGTAAGCCTCATATGTGGCGTGATCGTCCTCCATGTTCACATATATTGTGTTTATAATATAGCGAGGAATTCTATCCGCTTATCCACCAGGGCCAGGATTCATCACAAATTTAGAACAAGTACAGTTCGATTTTTTTTATTAACACAGGAACATCTTCATTTGTGCAGCTACCGTAGACTATATGAAGGGGAGTACAGAGTGTTAAAAAACTAGCTACGTGATTCTAAAAATCTCCACAACACAGGATAGTCAGTCATACAAAGGCATGTATGATCAGTAGTCTGCACTGGCAAACTCTGGGTGCATTATGAGGCTATCATCATGAACACAAGAGTGAATACAGTAATTTCAAAGCTCCAGAGCTCCATGCCAACGGGTCTGAATGATCAGATAATTGGACATTCGGTGATTTAGTGTATGAAATCATGCCCCAGTTCCTTTTCACAGAGTTTGCACCAAATCCTGAGTGCTCAGGATTGAGAGACCCATCACCAGTAGCCACCTGCCACAGGTATCGGTAACCTCAACCTGGCAACCACTGCGTCGCACAGTCTGGTGAACGTTTTGTAGAGCCCGTAAACAAACGTTTCAAATCTGAACAAATCATAGCTTTTTATACCGTTTTTTCAGGTCGAACACATGCAAAGATAACCCCCCTAGATCTGACATCAATAGGTAATAAATCGCTGTTATATAAATAAATGTTAATAATTTGATTGGTGAAATCAAATCGCAAAGAAATCTCGGGATCAGAACTTGTCTCCCAAAAATTCTGTGTTTATGAAGAACATGATAAATAATGATGCATGAAAACAACCGAAGTTATATATTGTGAACTGTAGATGAAGTTCAGTGACTCGGTCTTGTTAGCGCTAACTCAAACAGCAGCGGTATCAATTATACACAGAGCAGAAACAATAGAATGCCAAAACAAATTCAGCTTTATGATAAGAAAATTATCATTATTCAGCATATTGAACTATAATCATTTGTCTAATATTTATATTAGAGATATAGAGACACAAGGGCGAACAAATTAAATAGATGATAAAGAAAGATAGCTTTATTAAAAGAGCTCATTACAAACACAGGCAAAATGAGGCACTATACGGGAATAAATGGCTCCACTATAATTGTTAAGAAACTTCTATTCGCAACAAGAAACTAGCTTAACATAACAAAAACGGAAGGTGCCGGAAAGTGGATCAAGGAATGCGAAAGAAGCCAGAATTTCCTGCCGCTGCAGAGAGTTATGATGGCTTCACTTCTTATGGGCAGCTTCCCTCGCGTCCGGCGGTCCAGGCTGGTATATCAGACAGTAAAAGTTGGTACGAGAGAGAAGAAGAATATGGTGAAAATGATGCAAGAAACAGAGGGGAAATATAGGGGGAAGTGAAGGGAGAGGGGAGAGGGAAAGAGAGAAAGAGAGGGGGAGAGAGAGGGCATTATCAGGGGAACGCGCCAAGCCATTACGACTAATTAGCACTTGGAAAGGGTCAGGATAAGGATTTGGGGAAAGGAGAACTCACGAATAGTATGTAAAGATAATGGAAAGAAATACAGAAACAATATTTTAGAACAATCTCTCCTTAACTCTGTCTTATATTTTCTGGTATTATAAAAAACTTCATATTTCTTCATCTTCATTTTCTTATAATTTCTTAAATTCCAAACACAAAGTAACAAAAGGAACAGAATAAAAAGCTGAGTGATGTCTGAGTAGTCAAGGACAGCGAGTGAGACGCAATGATGAGAAATAAACCCTTGTCTCTCGAGGAAACAAGGGTCCTCATCGCCTATAATGCAGCAACTCCTCGTAAATAATGTAGGAGAGAAGCGAGCATCTCTCAGCTGGAGGATGTCTGTGCCAAGTGGCTGCGCCAGACAAGGTAAGGTAATTATGAGATTATCAGGAAAGTCACTGTTGATGAATATTACGCCACAATTCGAGATTTTAGGATTTAATTCCAGTTTATTCAAATGTTTTGAGGGATAAATCCTAATCCCAGCATATAAGAGCGACGATTAGATTCAGTTTTAATCAAATTAGGTGTATTCTGAAATATTTCGGGATTTCAGGATTGATCTAAGTCCAATCATTCAGGGCGAAGACAAGATCCAGGTCTATATAATAAGATTGGAAGTTTAACCCTGATCGATGACACGCAGTCTATAATTCTTATACAGACGTGCATGATATTAATCCTAAATAATAATCAAGCAATTCGAGACCCAATCTACTCAGAGCCAAAAGGTTTCCCAATAACAAACATCGTTGTTTGGATTTAATTGTCTGATGCTGTTTGTAATGCTTTGCAATCATTTGCATATTGCGGAGTCACTTCTTCATTAGCTCTTTCGGAAAGAGAATTCTGCGCTGTTTCATGGATAATGGAAATTTCAGCATTACTTTTTTTCGTGAAAACTATCTAAATTGCTCCTGAGTCAGAAAATAATTTTTGAATATCTTTGTTTGTTGTGAGAGGAACTACTGAAAAAAATACATTTTATTTCATGAACGTTTGTTGTTCGTGTATAAATTTTGTAACCGAAGGTAAGTGGTTTGGGATTTTTACTTTGTAATTATAACGTGAAATGGAGGATTTCCTGGGATGTCAAGTTGTGGACAAAATAATAGAGAGAGAGATAGAAAAGACAACAGCTATGAAGATGGTGACACTAAGAAACTGTGATAAGCAAATAGAAGTTGAAAGACTCATAGATACACAAGGACATTGGTAGGTGCACAGAAGCACAGATAGGCACAGAGTACACAGAGATGGAGATAGGTTCACAGAGCCAAATATAGGCACGCAGAGATACAGAAAGCGACAGAGCCAGAAACAGGAGGGTCAGAAAGAATTGATACTGATATAGGAAAGGAAAACTGAAATCTAGAGGCAGAGGGCAATAACAATAACTTGCAAACTTATTCAGGCAGTTGGTCCTGACTGGAATCTGCAAGAATAAACTACGATTCCCGGCTGGTAAACCTAAATCGACCTGGCTTATATACATGACCTGCTGGGTTCCCAGACTCTTTTATATATATGTTTAACTCACACAGTGGGACGTAGCGAAAGCAAAGAGCACAGAATCATTTTTAAATAATTTTCGCTATTCATCTTTATTAAAAGTGTCTTTCCAATTAGCATGAAAGTAAGCGTTATTCTATTTATATTAGCAGCATTTTTCATTTCCTTGCCAGATAAAATGTTGGCAAAATTCCCATTGGTTACAATTTATAAATGTAAAGGACATGTCCTTACTACAAGAATTTGGAAAACGGCAACACGAAATGGAACTCTAAATTAAAATACATTCATGATCTATAGATGACACATCGAGTACCAGTTGGTGCTGCTGTCTAGCTAAAGCTTTGTGTGACGAATGAATGTGCGTGTTCTCATATTTATGCGCTGTCAGGGCGAATCGTTAGCATGAAGCTTGAACAGCTTCTTCATCTAATTGATTTAATTTCTGGCATCGATGTAATTTAATTGTCACAGTTTTCATCTGAGTTCCCGTCGTGCCGCTATTCTTCTGTACATATACTCTGTACATTTATTCTTTGTCTACTTGATCAGTTCTTCTCTAACAACTCCATATTTTATTGCAAGTTCACTCTGTTGCTACTTTTCTCCAGTGTGGTGATGTCCAGTTATCTTAGTTTTCTATAGTTCAGTTACCTTACATCAGAAGGAAGGGAATCTGCATAATTATTTTCCTAATTATGTTTGTGAAGGGAAGAGGGGTGGGTAAAGGAGTGGGTTAATGCCGCGGTAGCATGTTTAATTTCGTGATAACTGTCCGGACGTTGGTAAGTTTAACATGCCTTTTTATTCTGTTCTGTTAATGTGGGCGTTTTGAATGCGATTTATTGCAAGTTTTTACACAAGTCTTTCTTCGTTTTTGCTTTTTAATTTTTGTTTTGCATCCTCTTAACTCACATCCTCTTTAAATATTATAAAATCCATCCATCCATCCTTACAATACACACACACAGTGAACGACAATGCATACATACTTGCAGCTCATATTTTTCCGTTTTCCATCTGTTACATCTCATTATACTTACCTTTACGTGTGAGAATTTATTCTTATCCCCCTCCCTGTGTATATCCGAAATAGAATCTAATACCTCTCACTCATGTCTCTTCTGGGTCTTCTCCCCTTTAGTTCTATTTTTTTCTTGAAATGGCTCTGTTTCAATTTATCTATACCGGTATTCGAATCTTCTATGACGTTCCTTATTCGCATAACGCTACATTCATCTGTTTAAACGTTAATTGCTAATTATCTGAGAACTGCTTTTGCCTGCTTATGTCCTAACTGTTGACTTTTCAACCATATCTTGTCCTTTTCTCATCGGCCGAGATAAATTTCTCAGGCGAGTAACTGAGAAATTAATTAATCTGCTTTCTCAGGCAGGCAATTGAGTTCAATTGTGATCGAAAGAAGAGTTATTACTGATCACGCTCGTAAATTATTCCTTACATTTTAACTTACAAATTTGAGTTCTTTTATGTTGATAAATTAGGACTTTTCTTTTTCCCATAAAGTAACTCTTTAAGTTGATATGGAGGAGAAGCTGTTACCAAGCAGCAGGTTCCCCCCCCCACTCTCCACGGCACCGAAAGTCTTCAATGGAAAGGCAATTGCCAATACGATTGGTTCCAGCGCCGTCGCCGGAACTGCCAGAACGAGGGTGAAGGCAACAACGAACTGCCCTCGGGGCTCCTGCTCCGGAGTTTAATTCGAAGTTGGTAAAATAGCAACAACGCGACACCGTTGGCACAGGGGCTCTAAACCCGGAGACCGCCGTGGTCGGGGCCTAGGAAGAACCACCCCAGTAAGAGCAAGAACGACCCCAGCCTCTTGAAGCAGAGCTTGGGCCGTCCGAGCCCCAGGAGGTAGACGTCCGAGCCCTTCGGCTCGTTATATTGTTATACGTATTCCGTTAACCCCGGAATCCATGTTAATGCATTTTCCGAAGCTCAGAACCTTGGACACATCTGAAGTTTATGGACAGTTCTCTACCGTCTCGTCAGTCACACACTTTCTTCCCTTGTCCTTTCCTTGCTCATTCTAGGTATATCTTCTGGCACTTTTCTTTCCATGTGCCTATGCTATTTTTTAGAATTTTCCACTTTCCTGTTTGTATCTTTCCGGATTTCTCTTTCATTCATTTGCTGATCTTACGATACCTATGTTTTTGACCTTGAGTGAGCCAGTCACATGGCTTCTATTAATTTTACTGATCTCCTTTTACGTTTTTAGTATCATGAAAATCTGGTTTCTTTCGATTTTTCTTATTTCTCACCCCTCTTATTTATTCCTTAGGTGCTCGATTAATATTGTTATATAACAAATTAATTGTAATTTTCATATCTGTTTTCCTATATGTATTAATTCGGAAAGTAAATCTAGACATTAACTGGATTGCTTCTTTTGCTGAAGCTCAGTTAGATTACCATACACTCTCCTTCTGAACATTATGGGCATATCCAACTGACCTCTCACGATGTTCATGAGAGAACTTGATAAACATCTCCAAAGTATATCCGACCACCGGGCTGTAATTCGTACGTCAGGCTGCGAGTGGCTGGGTCTAATAGCCCGGTTAACTAGACCAGCAACCAGGAGGCCTGGTGGACGTTGATCCTCGGAAGGTAACCGATTGGAACCCGCAGAAGGGTATTCATCGGAGTATACACAGATTGAAACTAAAGTATTGAAACGCGTACTCTGGGTATCCATCATTATATTCCGTTTTCCAATCTGCTCCTCTGGAACAGCGATATAACACTTTTTATTCACATTAAACATAATATTAATGCATTGATTAGCTTCATTTTTAAATGATTAGACTTTTCCCGTCCCTCATTAAGATTCTTCCATGGTTTGAAAATAGATCTTCTTAACCTGATGCTTAGCGCTATTTTAAAATCAATTTTTTTCGCATTTGTAACTAAGCCTGAATATATTTTATATTTAAAGCAGAAGAAATTTCCCCACCCACCATGGGGCTAGACAGAGAAATAGTTGTGTTTTGACTCTTCATCCTTATTTTTGTTTAACTCGTGTGTGTGCGAGTGTATTCACCTAATTATATTCGCCTATTGGTGCTTGCGGGGGTTGAGTTCACTCTTTCGGCCCGCCTCTCAACTGTCAGTCAATCAACAGTAACTAACTACTATTTTTTTTCCACACACACACACTTACCCCCAGGAAGCAGCCCGTAACAGCTGTCTAACTCCCAGGTACCTATTTACTGCTAGGTAACAGGAGCATCAGGGTGAAAGAAACTCTGCCCATTGTTTCTGCCGGCGCCGGGAATCGAACCCCGGACCACAAAATTATATGCCCAGCTTGCTGTCCACTCAGCCACCGGCCCCCTATGTGTGTGTGTGTGTGTGTGTGTGTGTGTGTGTGTGTGTGTGTGTGTGTGTGTGTGTGTGTGTGTGTGTGTGTGTGTGTGTGTGTGTGTGTGTGACAGAATGAGAGATGATGTGCATCTCTACTACCTGATGTGCATCTCTACTACCTGATGTGCATCTCTATAGATAATCTACCATCAAATGCCACTATTGATGCCTCTACTACGGCAATCCGGTACAGACCACACATAATACTCATGTCAAAATCTATTGCATTCAAGATTCTATCTTCCATGGAGCGTGCATATAAATATTTTTCTTTAAATAAAACTATCTAGATCATTATCTTTCACGGAACCAAGGGGGTAAAGGATGTGATATCCTCATCCTCAGGTGGGAGATTCCTCGCCTTGCCGCCTCTACGTCAGAGACAGGATAACACAGCATCGATCCTCCTGCCTCTCCTCTTTCCAATTAAGGTCGACAAATGTCTGACTATCGAGGTAAATGTGTAGTGAAGGCAGTGGTGAACCTGGGTTCACGCCCTTCGGTGGCAAGTGGTAATTGGTGGTGACTCTGTGTGGAAGAAGGTGGGGGTTTAGTGGAGGAGTGTGTGTGGAAGTTGGTGATGCAATGTTAGTGGCGTGTGATAGATGATGGTGGTTTAGTGGTGGGTGAGCGGGAGTTGGTGATAGAGTGTTATTAGTGTGAGGTAAATGGTGGTAGTTGTGTGTGGTAGTTGCTGAATGGGTGTGAAAGCAGATGGTTGTGTGTTGGTGGTTGTGTGATTGGGTGTGAGAGCAGGTGGCAGTGTTTGGGTGGTGTGTTGCAGATAGTGATAGTTCTGTATGGGAGTTGAGAGCTACGTCAGGCGTACAAGCGGCCATTGCGAAGGGGTATGTCAATATCAATTGCTGTCTCCCTATCTACGTTTATTGCAGAGAGGGCGTTTAATTATCTTAGAAGATCTAACTGGTACTCGATCATCATCTAAGTGTCTTAGATGATGATCGATTTCATGATGGCATAATATTTAACATATGTTTCTTTCGTCATCATTATTCATCGTCCTCTCACATTCTCACTTAAAATAAAATATAAGAGAGAGAGAGGTATATAGGATACGTAATGCCATTCTTATCTATATCTGAATTACAAAAACATTATCCTCCTTTTTTTCATTATTAACTCTGGCTTTAGAAACTGAGGAATTTGAACATTTAATAATGTATATATATACTATATATTACATTCATTTAGATACACGGTAAAGATGGAACCATCCACAGAAGCTACAGCATTGTTTAATGGTCCTTAGAGATAATGTTTTATTTGCTAAAACAGAATTTTGAAGACACTTGAATTTCCAACTCTATTTTGTAAGGAACTAAGACCACAATAATATATGAAGATTTATACAACCCAGCTTTGTGAAAATATTTTTATTCCTAACATTTACAAAATGGAGAAAAAAAGTTGCAGCACTGGAAATGATCGTTGAAGTCTTGTAAGCTGGTAAATAGGTTTGTGGAACTAACACAGTTAACTCCCAGTTTCATCAAACTAGCGGACGAAATCCTATCTCGACGAAGATTGACTCACCTACTCTCTAGCTCACCTCATTTCCAAAACAAGGAGAAGGGAACGTGTCCGTACTCTCGAATCCCCTGTGCTGAGAACATATGTATATTTGTATTCCTTGATAGACAGATATAGATAGAAAGACAGATATAAATAGATAGAAATATAGAGATAGAGAGCGAGAGAGAGACATACAGACACGGGCAACACTGGGTATGAATATATAATATATATACCCAAAATAAGAAAAACATGTTCAAAGCACAAGGTCGCAAGCTGAGCCCCCGGGATCAATAACGCCTCCTCTCGAAGGGTCATGCTTTCCAACACTGGTAGAACAAACTTTGCCTATAAACAATAATTGTAATTTCTGAGTTAGGATCATGTGGCCCCATCTTGGTATCCAATATCGCTAACCATAGGATCAAGTTTCGCAATTATTTTCTTTTTATTTATCAAATATTTAAATTAGCTAGGTTTTGCATACAATCATTTTTTATTTTGGTTACAGAATGAATATATTTTTCATCCGCATGGCAGAGAACCAGCATCAAAGAAACATAGACTACTTACTGAAAATTGAATTTTTTCGGTGCAAGGTATAACTTTATCATGATAATAATTTAAATAATTTTTTTCAGCACACACATTATATATATATATATATATATATATATATATATATATATATATATATATATATATATATATATATATAATCATTTTATACTTTTAAAGAGTTATATGTGTTGGTAAAATTTGCCTTGAATATTATCACGAGAAATTTATTCCTTACACCTAAGGAAATGCAATTTTCATTAAGTAGTTTTTATTTCTTAGATGCTGCTGCTATGCTATGCAAATGAGTCTAAACCCTCCTCCTCCCTCTCCCTTGTTGGAAAAATTTGCAAGAAAATAGAAACGCAAAAAACAAAAAACAAAAGGCGTACCTTGATGAGCTTAGATTGTGTTTTTGTTTTGTTCTGTGGAATCTTTTCACATGAAGAAAACCCAGAGCAAAAAATACATCTGCCTTTTTTGTGCGTTGGTTGTGTCTTAAGATTTGTGTTGTGTAAGTTTGTATATGTGCTTGTGCGTCTGTGTGTGTGTTTTTGAATTAGGATAGAGAGAACGGGAAATGATTCAGTCAAGCGTATACAAGGAAGTGAATGGGGATTAATGGTGAGAAGAATGAATCAGCTATGAGTGATGAAGGATGAATAATGCAATGTGTTCTGGGAATTCATACTGAAGTCAATATTGCTACTGCAAGGAAAAATCAACAAAGCAATATTGGCAATATAAGTGTCATCTTGTCTCAAAGGGACAGAACGCAAGAAAAGTGCCAGGTTCAATTTTCAACAAGGCAGATGGTGAGACTTCAAGTGGGCCCTTGTTGGGGAATTGGTTTCGAATTGTCTGCCTTAGTATATTTTGTCCATCTTTGATGCAAACTGGCCACTTGTATCAAATGTATTGTTTTGTTAAAAAAATTTCTGGAATTTTATTGACTGATAGGTTTGAAAACCAAGTTATTATCTGGATGAATATCTTTGTTTCCACAAGTTAGTTTTCTTTAATTTACATAGAGTTATTTTAAATTTTTGAATTTCATTCTTGGCAGGTTTAATTGGTTAGAACGAAACTAAAATTATTTGAGCAATATATATATATATATATATATATATATATATATATATATATATATATATATATATATATATATATATATATATATATATATATCACTAAGAACTCTATTTGACCCGGCTAGGATTCGAACCCATGCTGTCCAGGATCACCTTTGAACGTACACAGTACGTTCCTGGAGGGCATGGGTTCGAATCCTGGCCGGTCAAATAGTCTTAGTGATATATATATATATATATATGCAGAATAACCACATGAGAAAAATAGAAAATGCTTAACGCGTTTTCGGCTAATTCGCCTTCATCAGAGCAAAGTAGAATCAAAGTAGAATCATTCTACTTTGCCTCTGATGAAGGCGAATTAGCCGAAAACGCATTAAGCATTTTCTATTTTTCACATGTGGTTATTCTGCATACTTGGATCAGTGTTTTTGTGATCATTGTTGCATATATATATATATATATATATATATATATATATATATATATATATATATATATATATATATATATATATATATATATATATATATATATATATATATATTTCCTGAGTGATTTGTAATTTATTCGGAAAGCCTCATTCTAAGCTTAAGAAATAATTAATATAAAATAATAAATATATTTCTTGTAACCAGCATTTATTAAAAAAAAATCCTGACACATTTAATCATAATAATTTTTCAATCATCCGCTATCCATATAAGCTTTTTAAGCTCAGTGGAAAAAAATAATATTGTTGTTATCTATTATTTATGTAAGAATTTTGGTTTACTTTTATACCTTATGTTTCAACCCCACTTACTGTAAAAAAGTCCCCTCCCCCAATTTAAACTCTTATCTCTTGAAATTCTTAAACTTGCACAATTTACTTATGCTTCTGGTACGCAGCGCTAATAGAAAACAAACTTGTGAACGTGTCTACGCACCAACGTTGCCATAAGGGAGTGACAGAAAGTTGGAAGGTGGATCTAAGAATCTCAGTAAGATAATATTAGCATCCTGATCTGTAAATTCTCGGAACGTTGCCGAAGATCTCGTTGTTAACATCTTCTCGTTAACTTTATTATCTTTATATATATATATTTATTAACTTTATTCGTTTTATTATTAACTTGTGTTTCTTCAGATGTATTACTTTTCGCAAATGAATATTAACCGATTACTTACTTTGTCATATTGCTAGAAATAATAAAATCAATATGTGATGTTTGTTCGTCAGGAAAGTGCTATAGAAAACCATTGATTCACGCAAGTAAGAGAGTTGGTGAATGACAAGGACAGATGGGTCTTAACCATATTTATAATGTTGATAATAAGGAAATTACAATCACTGGGCCAAACCAGAAGTTTCCTGTTCAGAACGCACAGGTTAAAAACGATTCATTAGACGACGAGGAGAGATGTTCTGCTCACTCAACCATCGCCAAGATTTGCAATAACTATTATAATTATTGTAAATTTATTTCTCTGCTAATTACGTTCCTTCAGTTGAGTTTACTTAGACAGGTAGTGACAAAATACTAATTAACGCCAAAAATTCATATATATGTCCATCTTTCTGTGTCTGTCTGTCTGTCTGTCTGTCTGTCTGTCTGTCTGTCTGTCTGTCTGTCTGTCTGTCTGTCTGTCTGTTTGTATCAATCTGTCTTTTCTGTTTATCGGTCTTTTTGTGCGTTGTTTGCAAGCGAGTGTAAATATGATAACGGCTTGTACGACATTCATTGTGGGCAATATACGGCAAATGTGTAAATAGGTGAAATTTATCTTTGCCTGAGGTCAACTATCTCCACTGTCGTGTTATGGCTCAAGAAGGTTTATCGTTACCACGAATGTTTTTCAATGTTAATTTTATAAAGTTATTATTTTTTCCTTTTGTATTTTTCGTATTTATATAAAACCTTTGCAACATAGCATAGAGAGCACGTCCCCCTGGTTCTGCTGCTGCGTTTCGTCCTTTCTCTAAAAGTTTTCCGTAAGAAAGATGACTGATGCGGTTAAGAAGCCATGAAAGACGACCAACGTTAATTGCTTTACGATGGGAGTAACTTCTTCAGTCAGTTCGAGTTACAGTGTTCTTACCTTTCATAAAATTTCTATTGAAGGGGAAAGTAATTATTACGAGTTGAGTTTCGCCTCTTTATTGAGCTATGTTTGAGTAGGTCTCTCTCTCTCTCTCTCTCTCTCTCTCTCTCTCTCTCTCTCTCTCTCTCTCTCTCTCTCTCTCTCTCTCTCTCTCTCTCTCTCTCTCTCTCTCTCTCTCTCTCGCTTTATCGCTTTCTCGTATTTTTTCCGCATATTTGTTTTGATTCCAAAATAAATCTAACATTTCTCCTGATGGAAAAATATTTACTAAAATTCAAAAATTTAAATTTCAGGTAATAGTTCTCCTGTAAATTGCAGCAATGCGCCAGTTTTAATTTTTCTTCTCTCTATACACACAGCAGGAGATAATATCGTCAGAAAATGTTTTTGTTTAACTGCATTAACAATAACAGTGCAGGTTTTTCTCTCCCTCTTGATTCTCTCATTTCCTGTTTTTATCGACTATTGGAGTGGATCTAAACTCAAGTTTTGCCTCTCAGTCTCATCAGTAAAATGGAATTAACTGACTATTTAACTCATTTTAAAGAAATGTGAGCATGGTTAAAACAAATTATTCGTTCAATGAGTCATTCTTACTCACAACGAGCAAGAAGTAATGCCAGGATTGTTTTAATTTATTTATTTTACGATATATACGCATTTAAAATGAATTAGATGCTGGTTCGTATGTATATATGAGTTAAATCATTTTTTCAAGATCCACAACTTTTAATCACTCATTGTGGTCACCAATTTCTAACTGTAACCTATTAATGTCTAATAAAGCAAAACAAAACACGTAAAAGGGGGTGGTTGGACAAAAGAACATGGAAACTGCATTGGAGGGGTCCCAAAAATCCCCTATAATGCGCTGTACGTGTTTTTTCCCAAAGCTTTGGGGCCGCTTACATTTCGTTGGTAGAAAACCTTCTTCCAGCCAGAGATGGTATACCCCTCACATATATAAGTATATTTATATGAAATTCACCAATATTTCACATATACTTTTTTGTCTCGGGCAGGTCAAAGCTTCATAACCACTGAACAGTTATAATTACTAGTTGAGGCCAACTCGTGTATGAAGCATGAATTCACTGACTATATTCATTATATATGAATCAGTGACCAAAAAAGCTTTTTTGTTTTGAGACAGGAATAAAATGAGTTTCGAAAACAAATCGTTGTTTTGTTTCGTGAATATGCTCACGTTTGATATTACGTATAACCCCATCTTCCTACCCCTTCTCCCCTCCAACCATGAACAGACCAAAATCTAAATTTAGAGAAACTTATGATAAAAGTATAAAATATTTATCATAAGCTATGGGATTTGTACATCAGTGTTTAATGGAAATACGAAGGTAATACAACAGCAGATTCCATCTGTCGGTAGAAAAGTACACTATCAGCAGACCAAGCAAACAGCATCCATAAGATACAGCTTATGCCATCTAATGGCATAAAATTACTGTATCAATTAGCTAACGTATAGGATACAACTGGCGGCATCTGTTGGCATAACGTTGCACTGTCTACAGCCCATATGGAGGGTTGTTGGGCTAAAGGAAGCATACATGCATTTCGTTGGTAGAAAATATTTGTTGACATTCACCAAAACAATCATTCACAGGAAGGGATCAGATGAATGCCCCATACATATAATAACATCATCAGTGTTAACACACCAGTCCTGATTATGACATTTTGTTTCAACTTTCAACTATTAAAATCTGTTCATTAAGTGATAGTGAAATATTGTTGGATATAATCACTGTTATACAAAAATGCCCTGGCTACCTAACATGTAACGTCATCTCTCTCTCTCTCTCTCTCTCTCTCTCTCTCTCTCTCTCTCTCTCTCTCTCTCTCTCTCTCTCTCTCTCTCTCTCTCTCTCTCTCTCTCTCTCTCTCTCTATCAGTCGGCCAGAAGGGTTTATTCCTGACTTCTAACCAATGTTACCCCCACTTATCTCTGTCGCCCAAGGAATGACCTCAGTAGCGTGTCTGTTAATGAACCAATTTGTTCTATATTTTAAATTATCTGAATATGTAATTTGGGAATTATTCTCGCCATTTTTAAATTATTATCAGTGTTTAGTTTTTTTTATATATTTTTTAGTCAACAAATCTCGTTTCCGAAAAATATTCTCGGCAATTGCTATTTCTTTAACGAACTTATCTTTATTGTATCCAAAACCGAATAACGGGATATAAATTATAGTATTAATATCAGCTTTTTGAAGGATATTAAATCCAGACGAATTATATCTAGATGCCTAAAGACTCAAATCTATAATTTACAAAAATATTCGAAAAAATCCAGCTGCCATTGTTTTTCTAAAATTTTGTGTATCTTTTATGATTAAATATGTGATTTGTATATCTTGTTTAGTTTGGTATTATGTGATAGGATAAACATTTGGAACATATGTGTATTTTAGTTATTTCTTTATTGCCATTTCTTTCAGTTTCTCCAGCATGTCTGTTGATAGAGGAATCTCCTTCGTTCAATTTCCAATGGGAATTTACCGCTCCTGTGGCCATGAATGGCAGGCTTCTTCTTCTTCCTTTGTTGGAGAGGAGAGAGCAGTGGGTAATAGTTGAAACTGTTGGTTGGGGAAGTGGATTGATGGGTTGGGATGGGTAAAGATGGGGGAGGGATGGGTAAAGATAGGGGAGGGATGAAGATATGCAGGAAGGATATTGAAAAGGAGAGAAGGACATGGGAGAAGAGAGAAGAGAAGGGGGGAAAGGGGGTGAGAGATGAAGGAGAAAGGGGGGTCGGTTTAGGGTGGGAGGACTTGGGCAAGAGATGGTGGAGAGATAATGTGGGAGAACGGTAGATTGATGAAGATTAAGCCACCCAAGAGGTGGCACGGGAATGAATAGCCCGTTAGGGGAACGGTAGTTCAGAGAGGCGTTATGGGAGGTTTAAGTGGGAGAGTGGAGGGTGAAAAGGTGTGGGGGTGGAGAGAGAAGGATTGGGAAAAAGTAAAGATATAGAGAAGGGGTAAGTAAGAAAAAGTGAGAACATGAGAACAGAGGACACAGTATTAATCTTCTTGCCCCATACAAGGCAGCTTCGGCTTCGTTTCCCATTGTGGGGGGGACAAGATACCCGTTATGCTCAAGGTACTCATTGGCCGACTCTCAGCTTCCTATAACAGTTACCTAACTCCCGGGTACTTATTTACTGCTCAGAAGTTCTGATTATATATTTTAGCTAGTTAAATGATTGATTGGCAATGTATTAGCAAACATAATTAAACAATTTAGCCGTCAGTACTCTCTTATCTATTCCTACTTACACACCTTTTTTCGTATACACTTTAGGCACATACATTTTGATAAAAACTTGTGTACTCTTTCTACAAGCTTAACTGTGTGAGTAAAGGAAGATGGATATACTCGTCTAATCTCATGGCAAACAACGTTTTCTTTACCAATAAAATTGTTGATGGAAATCAATTTAACTGGCTTACTTTTCTCGCACAGTTCCATCCCTTCGGTCTCTCAACCGACCTCCGCCCTGTTCCATATGATTTTGTTTTCATCCCTCTCAATCCCCACTTACGATCCAGCCTTCATTGTCACTCTTGACAACTCAGTTTCTGTCGCAACAGTTGTTAAAAATGTCCCTCTAAACATTTTCATGAAGCCCTCGTAATGCTCTCTCCATTTAATGAGAGGAAATACAAGGAACCTAGATGGCGGGGTAGAAGCTAAGAACTATAATAATAAATTGTATTGTGAGACAAAGGGGATTTATAAACTTAGTGTGGAGGTCCATTATATATACACTGCTCTCTCTCTCTCTCTCTCTCTCTCTCTCTCTCTCTCTCTCTCTCTCTCTCTCTCTCTCTCTCTCTCTCTCTCTCTCTCTCTCTCTCGATCGATATATATATATATATATATATATATATATATATATATATATATATATATATATATATATCAACAGCCGGTCGTGATATATACACTTAAAGGAGGAGGGGGGAGTATTCTGTTTATTCAGTGTGAATATACACCAAGTATACTTCAGTCAGGAATTACGTTTAATATATTGATTTGCGTGTAGGTAATGATCAGCGTCGTCATTTCATAATTGGAAGGTTTCAGGTTTGATTATTGGACAGAATGAGACGTTTTAGTATGTTTCCTTACACCTCATACCGCTGTTCATCTAATACTGTTTTTGGGCATCCTAGGCCAAATGAACTGCTCGTTAATGTTATTACTGAACATCCTAGGACAAAAAGCTAATTACTAATTATATTGATGGGTATCCTAGAACAAAAAACCTATTCTTGAAGGTAATGTTGATCATCATATAACAAAAGGTTCTTTTCTATGAGGTAAAATTATTAGTGTCCTGGAACAAAATTAATTAAAGTTAACATTCAGCGTAGTAGGGCAAATGTGATGCTCCTTCAGGTTAATGCTGGACGTCCGAGGTTTGTGTTAATCCGTTTTACACAAACTTCTCTCGTACATAATTAGGCACGAGGAGGAAACAACTAATGAGACACAGTGTCAGAAAGTTTGAAGTTAATTAGAGGGCCAATGGACACAAATACACTTGTGTAACTACAGAGGTGTACATGCAAATTCATACATTCATAAATACATACTTATCTGGACTAGTTAGGATATAGGATTCATTGTTACTTTTTACCAAGGAAAAGACTTTGCAAAGGGCGGACGGAAATGTACTATAATATACCCTGAGAGATAAATAGATAGTCAGAGAGTTAGATAGCCAGATAGATAGATAGATACAGAGATATATTGGGGGATTAATTTTTTTGCTGGACACCTAACTTCTGCAACTTATGATATTAAGGCCCGCTTGGTGCCTAGAATATTTCCTTGTGACTTATGACGCTACACCTGTGCTAGAAGGAGATAGTGCCCAACTCTCAAATGAAGTCTCACAGGAAGGAATTACGGACAGCTAATTGAAACTTTCCAGTATGATGTGCTGGCCCAGCGAGATGAGCATTATATTTCCTGAAGTCTGTTCTTAAAATCTATTGCTATAGTCTTTTAGGAAGATGTTTACACTTTAAAAGACGTGTTTTCAAGGGTTTGTCATACTGTCCAGGTATTGGACTTGCGAAGTACAATGCAAACCATATAAAATAGGTAAAAATAGGCTAAGTCAGGCAATAAGTGAGATACAAACATAGTCTTTATCGAAGCCAATTTTTCTTTCTTTCATCCTCCTCAGGTCATTCAATTTGTCTTCGAGGATTAAAGCATGGACATTTAGACCCAAAGCAAAACTAGATGAATGGTATTGGGTTGTTACTGATGCTTATGATATTGGTGATGCTATTTCTTATATGACTGATTAGTTTGATAACAAATGATTTGGGAGATAATATATGTATATAGTACTGTATATGAATATACTAATAAACAATTATGTATGCATATGCATTTGTAAGAGAAGCAATGATCTCAAACAAAATGCAGACACATAAATGCGTTTAACAAACATTCACCGGGGTGGATAAAATCAGCTCTAATGGCGCCGTATATATCTGCCCTTCTGCTCGATTGCGACCTTTATACCCCTGTTTGACCCGACATGACCTCTGAACTAATCTTATTATGCCTTTGTTGCTCATAAAGAAAGAGCTAGGTCACCTGGTGTCAGTTGAGAGGTTGTGGAACCTAAGCAGCACACACACACACACACACAGCCAGGGGGCAGGCTGGCTGAGTGGACAACGCTCTAGACTCGTGGACCTAGGAACCAGGGTTCAATCCCGGCAGCCGGCAGAAAAGCAAATGGGCTGAGTTTCCTTCACCCCTGATGCCTCTGTTACCTAGGTAAATAGGTACCTTGGAGTTAGACAGCTGCTACGGGCTGCTTCCTGGGTGTGTGTGTGTGTGAAAAAAAATTGTTAGTTGGCACTTAGTAACAATTGATTGATTGACAGTTGAGAGGCGGGCCGAAAGAGCAGAGCTGATCCCCGGCAAGCATAACTAGGTGAATACAACTAGGTGAAAACACACACACACACATGATTGGGGCCTGGTAGCCTGGTGGATAGCGTGCAGGACTCGTAATTCTGTGGCGTGGGTTCGATTCCCGCACTAGGCAGAAACAAATGGGCAAAGTTTCTTCCACCCTGAATGCCCCTGTTTCCTAGCAGTAAATAGGTACCTGGGAGTTAGTCAGCTGTCACGGGCTGCTTCCTGGTGTGTGTGTGTGTAGTGTGGAAAAAAAAGTAGTTAGTAAACAGTTGATTCACAGTTGAGAGGCGTGCCGAAAGAGCAAAGCTCAACCCCCTCAAACACAACTAGGTGAATACAACTAGATGAATACACAAAGATAGTTACTACCCCACGTTATTGTGTACATTATTTTTAATGTTTTGTCAGTACTATTTTTAGTTGGATATGTTTTATTACTAATATTAGTACGATTCAGGAAATGTTAATTTTTTATAGTATAGGAAGATAAGTTGCTTTTAATATTTATTCCATTTTATATATAATTTAATGCAGTTAATTAAGATTTAACATTCATAGCTGCTTCTTTATGAATTGCGAATCCCTCTTTGATACCTTAATTATGGATTACAACTAAATTTACACACGATTCCGGAAAGTACAGGTTCATCTTATTTGTCTATTTTTTTACTGTTTGGTGTGGCCTTCCACATGAACTCCCTCACATATTTTATATATATATATATATATATATATATATATATATATATATATATATATATATATATATATAATATATATATAAAATGTAAGTGGGTGTGTTATTTAATGTACTTATTTTGTTACTTAATGTAGATTTCCACACCTGCTAACCATGCAAGTCCAGTGTATTGATATCAGGTTTTACAAATTCATTTAGTTTTTCACAGAAAATGAACTCACAGGTCAATAGCTAGCAGTGTGTGTGTGTTAGGAATTTACTGATACACAATACCACAGTGTTTCATTGACAATTTTTATGCATCTCGGAGTTTTATTTTGTTGTTCTGGCAATGCTATTGTATTTGCTAAGGGTTATTGTTTCTCATTCTTTGTTAAATAAAACAAAACACACAACATTCAATGGACAGTTGTAAACAAAATAATTCATTAAAACAAAAACAAGTTATTTTAAATTCTGTTCATTACATATGTATGAGTTGATCGCGAATTATTAAATTAACACGATGAAATGAATGCATTTTTCGTAGTACTCCATAAAGAAATGTCGTCCTTGTGTCTGGTGAATATACAATCTCTTCCATGCTCGTAAAATTCTTTAACTTTCCATAATTAGGCAAAAGTTAGTCTACTGTGTTGATTGAAATTGATTTGGTAAGTTCAAGATAACGTTGGAGAGGAATTCTTTGTTTATGGCAATGAGGTTTTTGGTGATTTCGGTAATGCAGGTTACTAAAAGGCAATTAGGGCTTGCAGGTGGAAAGTTCTGTAGTAATGAAAGTAACATCAGAGCATTTGTCATAACATGTTATATACCCTACACTAGTCCTTCATTTTATGTGTACTCTATTTAATAAAGACCATTATTACATGCCAAATAGGCCATACAAAACTAAGTTATTATTATATGTCAGATATCCATAAAAAAGCTACGCTATATATGTCATATTTCCAATTTCCATTACAAAACATATATATACATATATATATATATATATATATATATATATATATATATATATATATATATATATATATATATATATATATATATATATGTCGTACTTAGTAGCCAGAACGCACTTCTCAGCCTACTATGCAAGGCCCGATTTGCCTAATAAGCCAAGTTTTCATGAATTAATTGTTTTTCGACTACCTAACCTAACCTAACTTTTTCGGCTACCTAACCTAACCTAACCTATAAAGATAGGTTAGGTTAGGTTAGGTAGGGTTGGTTAGGTTCAGTCATATATCTACGTTAATTTTAACTCCAATAAAATTTTTTTTTACCTCATACGTAATGAAATGGGTAGATTTATCATTTCATAAGAAAAAAAATTGAGAAAATATAATAATTCAGGAAAACTTGGCTTATTAGGCAAATCGGGCCTTGCATAGTAGGCCGAGAAGTGCATTCTGGCTACTAGGTACGACATTATATATATATATATATATATATATATATATATATATATATATATATATATATATATATATATGTATATATATATATATATATATATATATATATATATATATATATATATATATATTTATATAGATATATATGTGTGTGTGTGTGTGTATAACTAGATATATGACGCATAGAATACAATTTTTATGTACTGTAAATACAAATTTAATATTGAAATTGTGTCTATTTTCAGCCGCCTTACTTACATGCACATCCTAAATATTTGTTCTATATGCAATGCAATTTTTTATCATAGTTATGTAATTTTATCAGATTTTTTGTCGTTCCTTTATCCCCCAAATTTGAGCTCTGGTGCTTTTACCAGCGGCCTCATATCTTGAAACTGGTTTTCACGGAGATTACAATGGCGAGCATTCCTTAAACCTGCACTCCCGTCAGACGAGGACAGAGCGGTTCTTGGCTTTAGTCTCGCTGAGCAAGAACCGAGGGGGTGGTAGCCTGGAGTCCTAAAAGACGAGGACAGTAAAGTTAAAGCCTGAAGTCCATGAAAACAAGAACAATACGGTTGAAGATGGAGATCCCGCGATACGAGAAAATCTCAACTGAAGTTTACAGTTCCACAAAACGAGGACAGAGCAGTTGAAATTCTGAAGCCTGGAGCCCTGTTTGGAGTGCGATAACAACATGGCTTATGAAACCTGCAGTCTTTTCAGACAACGGAAATCTACAGTCCCAATTGACGAGGAAACAGCAGACGAAACATATTGCAGTACCGCTGGGCGAAAACAGATCAAATGAATCCTAGAATCTCAATACACGAAGACCCCCAAATGATTAGGCCGACAATCCCGCTGGATATGGATACAACATTTGTAACGTATTTGACTAAGATATATGTTATCCTGAACCTAACATATGAGAAAACTGGATCTCCTCAAGCTTTCCATTTTTCAAAATAATTCATAATATGCATAGGTTGATATGTAGTTTTCTTTTCAAATCGAGATAATCAAAGCCAAGGCTAGGGGAAATTTCTACAGGTCACGTTCGAATACCTCAGAAATTAGGTCATATCGGGCAGAAACATAAGAGATATACACACAAGATTCGTGTTAGAATAACTTATCTATATAACTGATTTCTGGCGAAATAACACTCACGAATATTGGTCACACAAGCACACACACACACACACACACACACACACACACGTTGTAGAGGTCACCTCAATGCACAACTTTAAAAGCAGGTATGATAGGGAAAATTTCATGAATCATTGCATTAGACAACCAGCGGCTAGGAAAGTGGCCTCCAAGAGCTAGAGCTTGATCATGCCAGCATAAATGGGTGTGTACACACACACACACACACACACACACACACACACACACACACACACATATATATATATATATATATATATATATATATATATATATATATATATATATATATATATATATATATATATATATATATATATATATATATATATATATATATATATATATATATATGAGTACAGTAATGTTTGAAAAAAATATATATATAACTAGGGGTGCATTGGTAATCCACTGGGAAGAGTAATATCAAGATAGCTTTGCTGACCACTAGCGTGCCAGAGCTAGTGTCATCTCGTGTCACACTGCACAAAGGTTGCTCCCTTGCAATTGCATTCCTCATCTCCCCTGGCCATAAAACTCCCAGTGTATATAAACACTAGGGTGTACTATTTCAGCCTAGTGGAAAATATTTCGTTCCATTCTTTTTGCGTATATATTTTTTGACCGGTTATCGGTTATTTCGATTGATTGAGGCAATTTTGTTGTTGGCGGAGTCTTTTTGGAGTTTGTTATCTTTGGTAATGTTTTTGAATATCACATGATTTTGTGATTTTTTATCATATTGGGCACAACAAGCTTCCTTAATCTCTTATCTTAATTGTGCAAATCACTAGTTTGCTTTATTTCAATAATTCGTTCATTTCTGATTATATGTAATGACTGTCACCATTCACCCATTTACAGTGCTGTTTGATATTTAAAAAATTTCACGCTCATTTTTCAATGTAATTCTTCTCCTTTATATATATATATATATATATATATATATATATATATATATATATATATATATATATATATATATATATATATATATATATATATATATATATATATATATATATATATATATATAATATTTTTTATTGTTTACTTAATATTTTTCAGTTGGTCTCTGATGATGTGTTGAGAATACTTAAGCTTAATAATATTTCTTTGTATTTGCTTGTGTATAAAACATAATTTGTGATCTTTTCCGCATAAATAAGAGTAGTAGCTGTAGGAACGGAGGAACACGATGCTTGTCTGGAAAATTAAATAAATGACCTGAGCAAGACATTAAAGATTCTATGAACAGAAAACGAATCTAAAAAAAGAACTATTATTTCCTGGTGGAAACTAACCTAATTAAACTTAACCTTTTCCTAATCAAATCTAACGTACAGTAAAACTTTTTCGTTTCACAAGTTTCGTTTTGTGTTTATTTAATCATGGATTAAATGATGTGCACGTAATATATAGCCGTATAGCCGTGTCTGCGTCTGTGTATAGCCGTGTCTGCGTCTGTGTATAGCCGTGTCTGCGTCTGTGTGTATAGCCGTGTCTGCGTCTGTGTCCGAGGGAACATTATCCAGGATTCTGTTTATCGTTACATCTGACGTGGTCTCTCTTGACTGCAATGTCCCCTCATGAAGCTAAGATGGTGTCGGCTTATCTAAGACATATATTGCAATACCCACAAGTCTCTACTCCGTGAAACATTTCACTTTTCTTATATACTTTTGTTTTTTAAACATATTGTGTTGAATTTTTTTTGACAGTTGCATGTACTTTCTATTCTATTTTGCTGATAAGCTCTTATTAGGTACTTAATATGTAAGTTTATTATGAGATGTTACATAAAAAAATATTTACTGCACTGTTGACAATATTACAATAAATATTAAGGATTATCATTATTAATAATAATATAAAATAACACGAAAAAAGGAACAGGACGAAATGAGAAGAAACAGATGGATAGAAACTAAAAGCGAGAGTGTGTGTATGAGAGAGAAACTGAAATAGAGAGAGAAGCAGAGATAGAAACTGAGAGATAAGGTTAGAGATGAAAAAGAGATACAGAAAACATTCTGAAAAAAAGTCATTTCGCAAGAGGGCAAGTAGCAGCGAGGCCTGAGGTGATAAACGCGAGATTTACACTGTTATCTTGGTAATGAGGAGAGCTTAACTGGCCTCGTGAAGGGAGGCAATGAACTCTTCTCCTGCCATTAAGTGTAAAGATGCGATGCAGTATTTTCACTTGAAGGTTTTTATATCACTGTGGGCATGCAAGGTGATATGTTTTGGGCTTATGTAGTGTATTGTTTTGAATTTTATTATATATATATATATATATATATATATATATATATATATATATATATATATATATATATATATATATATATATATATATATATATATAACTCTGATGAGCCTGTCGGTCGCCCAGACGGAATTACGGTGAACCCCTGGAAGAATGGTAGACAGTTGGTGTGGGACTACACTTGCGTTTCAACTTTAGCCAATACCTATGTTGACTTCAGTGCTACACAAGCAGGAGGAGCTGCCAATCACCGGGAAGCGGCCAAGTCACGTAAATACAGAGACCTTGAGCACCACTACAATTTTGTCCCCATTGCCTCAGAGACACTTGGTGCCTGGGGTAAAAGTGCTGCTAGCTTTTTAAAGGAGTTGGGGTCTAAGCTAATCGAAACAACTAGAGACCCCAGAGCTGCCAGTTTTCTTTTTCAGCGCCTTAGTGTGGCAATCCAGAGAGGAAATGCTCACTGCATCCATGGTTCCTGCCCGCCATCTGAGGAGCTGGAGGAGCTATTCAACTTGTGACAAGCAGCCTTGTACCCTGTATGTAATCAATATTGTAACTTTTTTTGTGTAATGACATTTTCAAATAAAGTTAGATAAATATACACACTTAACAAAAGAATAGGGGTGGTAGGAGAAGAAAATATCAGTGTTCAGTGAGGATCCACAAGGTCTTCTCTGAGTACTCTTTATTTTCTTCTCCGAGGCTATGGGTCCCTACATTTGCACCAGAGGTGGTACCCCTTATATATATATATATATGTATATATATATATATATATATATATATATATATATATATATATATATATATATTTATATATATATATAAATATATATTATAGTTATAATATATATATATATTTTATATATATATTGTGCGAAGTCTACTTGGCACAATAAGTTCCAAGTAGCACGGGCTATGGTAAGCCCGTTTTGGACTTACCAGATGATGTTACAGTACCATTTGTTTTTTTGAATGCTAAATTTCACCTAGGATTTAGTTTTTATATGAGTAATTATTTCGTGCTCATTTTGCAAATTCGTAAATTCTTTTAAATTTAAACAATGGTTTCCGGTTTAGACTGACCAAGCTTCAAGAAGTTTTATGTAAGAATTTAATGAGTTTAAATAGAAAGAGTTCGCTTCTCTATTCTTCAGCTAGGAGAACCTATATTTTTATGTTTAGTGATGTTACATATGCAAAAATATAAAACATCAAAACTCTTCGTCGGTTTCAAGTGCATGTCACAAGGGTTTAACCATTGCCCTTTAAAATTATACATAAATGGTGAAAATTAATTAAGAAAAGAATTTCAGCATAAAACTTGTTTCGCTAACCGTAAATTATATAATTTACTGCCATTAGAGCTGCTAATTACTTGATAAAATATTTATATTCTGCCTAAACCAACAAGAGGAAATTAACAGCCCATCCCACTTCTCGTTAAATAATTAAATAAGTTTACTTTCAATGCTTACTAAATACGTTATTTACGAGCTAGATTAAATGTTAGTTTCGTTAATTGACTGGCGTCTTATGAAGCTGGGTTGTTACACATTACTATAGTCAATAAATGCATACGTGGTGTCAATAGGGAGTTGAAAATTGTGTTGTCAAGAGTTTGTGCATGATAGTTTGTGGGGAAATGTATGTGTGAGTGTGTTGTGAATTCACAGGCTAAAGTATGTGGTTGAGTGTTTGGGTGAATGATTTTGGGTTAGAATATGTGATTGTATTGGTTAGTGTGTGAGTGTGAGTGTGTATGGGTAAGAATATAAACGACAGTGTGTGGAAAGGGGTGTGTGGGTGAGTGTGTTGATGAGCTTGAGTGTGGTAAGTGTATTAGTGAGTATGTGTTTGAGTGTGTCTTCTTGCCTATCAGTACAACGCAAAATGATGTCTAGACTTTGTGTCACGTTTACTGTGTATTTATATATGGTGCACTTCTAAATATTTTGACTTTCCAGTTTTGTATCGAATATGATTTCAAATATTTTGCCTGCGTCGGTATACACTATATTTTTTTCAGAGCATTTATCTTGTTGACCACTGGTGCTGATTGCAATAATTGCTTTTCGTTTCTCCGACAAACATGCATTTTCAACTTTAACCGATGTGCTCTTATTCTATTTCTGTGAGTTTGAAAAGGCTGTCTTTTTCAAATTGCCATTTCTGCGTTATTTTGTACGTTGTGATTGCTTATAGTCAAACGAATGGGTAACAACTAAAGGTAAGTTTGCCTTTGCATTTTTCGGCTTGGCTCTCTCCGAATATCATTATTATCTTTCAAAATATTGATGAAATTAGACGGTCATAAGGATTTTATTGAAAGCGGGTATCAGTCAACCCCTTTTGAGCCAGGTTCTTCATTATTACCCCTTAACCTTCACCGAGAAAATATTCTCTAGAGGTACAGAAAGTTAACATACGTAATGGAAGATAATAGAAACATCCTCTGGAGTAACCTAAATTACGTATTAATTTGGAGGTTAAATAACCAAAAATCACTACAATTACTCATATACCCCCTGACTGAGGCATATTAAGGACAAGATGAAATGTAACACTGGGTGGATATCGTGGTTCCTACAGTGTCATCACAATTTATTTTACACGTTTTTGATGTTTATTCTGACGCTAAAGGAGTGTATATCACTACATATATAATGCACACACATATATCAACTGGCAACATATAAATAATTCCTTCTCAAAGGAATTAAAGTGTTCTCCAACAATTTTTTTATAGAACATGGCTCCCTCTGGGTCAACTGGACAAGACATATTTTAAATGGCTATATATATCAAAACCTTCCTGTCTCTTTACCAAATGCGTCACCAAAATGTTCGAGGGTAAATGTAAAATTATGAGATGAATGTTGGGTTTGAGAAGGCAAAACAAATAGATTAATAAAAAATGATGAAATTTCAGCTATATAATCCAATTGCAGCTGATGATAGGAGGAGGAGAAATACAGCACTATACATACTTCCAAAACCAAAAGATTGATTATTAGGAGAGTCAGTCTTGTGAACGAAATTATATACTTTGCGAATTTCACATGTGTCTTTTGTTTAGGACTTCGAATCTACAAAAGCAGAACATGAGTTATATAGATATCAAAATGAGGACGTAGCGGCCAGGCAGCAGTTAATTGTACTTTTTTGTAATTAAAAGTTTATTAAATTGTAAAAAATAAAATAAAATCAGAAGAAGTGTTATGACAAGAAACCCTTGCTCAGGGAATCTGTAAAATCATTTGTCTCAAACCATCAAGAAATCCGGGTGACTCTGAACGCAAGACGCCTACCATGACATTGCAAATTAATGATTCCCGACTGTTGCTTCCTCTGTGGCATGAATAACAAACTTTAATCAAGTTTCTGATGGATGATGCGAGACCTGTCAGCAAGCCAAGTTTCACCCAGATTTACCCTCGTCTCTCGTCTCTCGTCTCTCTCTCTCTCTCTCTCTCTCTCTCTCTCTCTCTCTCTCTCTCTCTCTCTCTCTCTCTCTCTCTCTCTCTCTCTCTCTCTCTCTCTCTCTCTCTCTCTCTCTCTCTCTCTTTATTCACCCAGACAATTAGAGCTTCGAACCGCCAACCACATGGCAGCCCGCATGAGCCTTCAACACCCCTTAAAAAGACAGATTTTCGTAGGCACCTGTCTGCTGCCCAACTGGAACATTAAGTTGCCCCTTGGGGGCAACCCATTTTTTTTTTTGGCATGAAGGTGTTAGGTGATCCACGGCCTAGTGATATAAATTTCTAACCACCATATCGTGAATAACATTTCATTCACCGGGACAATCGGAGCCTCGAACCGCCGACCACATAAACTGTAGCGCGCAGCTCAACCTATTGAGCCACCAACGTATAAGCCAGAGTATGGTTTATGTGTTTATGTGCTACAAATATATATATGAGTGTGTATATTGGCAGCAGTCTATTCTTGTAGACTTTCTTATAGCCAAATAACACTCAGATACTTTCTACCATATATAAATATAACAGCCTCAAAGAAGGGAACACAGAACATTCAGAGAGAAACTTGCCATTTAACTCTGAATACGTTCACGTCTCCTTCTACCCCTTTTTTTATGCTGTACACTTTATTACACAAGGATATACAGTTACATATCTGATTGTTCACAAAACCAGAACATTAAGATGAAATAAGGGGAAGTTTGTTTCCTAGAGGCTGTAGATTTCTTCGAACTCCTGCGACGCCGGGCAGGAACCAAAGATGCAGCGGACATTCCCGCGCTGGATCGCTTCACTGAGGCGCTGGAAGAGAAAACTTGCCGCTCTAGGGTCTCTGGTAGTGTCAATGAGCCTGGAACCAAGATCTTTAAGTAACCTTCTTACGCTCTCTCCCCATTACATGGGGAGAGAGGGAGTGAAGTTGTCGGTCCTGTAATGTTATATTTTATATTTTTATTTTCTTTTGGAATGATAAAGCTTTTCATTGCCATACATATATGACTGATATGTTTACTAGTTAAGGCTAACAGAGAAATTTGATCAAACCTTAACTAACCTAACCTATCCCAACCAAACCTAATCTTAGCTAACTTTATTAAGCCAGTAATTCATGTTCTAGTTATAATATAACAATATTAATTAAAATAAACTAATTTGGAAACAAATATTTGAAAATAACGAAAATCAGTCTTCTTTTTAGTCATATCGGACCCCCTTGCATATTAAACCAGGTAGTGCGGTTCTAGCTATTAGGCACGACATATATATATATTTACATATATGTGCAAGTATTTATATACTTATTTATGAATCCTTGTGCTGGGTTCTGCTGCATTCGTACATCTTGGAGCTAATGCGAGCGACTTTACATCCTTACGTACCAATTACTGTTGGTCGTTTGCTCGACTTGGCGGCCGCTGTAAGCGATAAAGCGTCCAGTAAACTTTGTTAACTGACGCGCGGTGCGGTTTGTGTTCACATTGGGTCAAGGTCAGAGTCGAAAATCTAGTAGAGCCGCTCGAGAAACGGGGAACGTTTCTCTAAATTGTTGGCCTAGTGAATACTGATAACGGGGGTATACCCTGCTATTAAAAACTTTATGACCTGATAAATACCATGCGGGGTAGGATATTTTAAAGGCAATAAGAACGAGTCGTTATTGCTTGTTTTGCCATGTAAACATTATATTTTGAAATTATGAGGAATATACGAAAGAGAAAGTGATGTTGAAAACGCACTATGTTTGTACTCAATGTTGTCCAAGTTATATGACGACCTGTGCCAAACGCATCTTTGGTCTTGACCAATATCACTTCATTCCAGGTCATGACGTGTCCAAGCTTAGTGACGTCCGTGGCGTAACCCGTCCTCCAACCCCAGCAATAAGTCAAATACTGACTTAGTTTTTTACTAAATTAGTGCAGTTTATACTAAGTCAGCAGACAACCAATTGACTGGATAAATCTTCCTTACAGTATAAAAAGCTTTATTCGCCTGAAATGTAACTTAATATTTTTACATAATGTGGGATTATACATAGTCAGGTCAATGTTAGGTTGAGTAAGGTTTTTGGCTACGTTGATTTAGTGAGTGTTTGCACTGATAGTGAAAGAAGTACGATTCGAATCATAGCTTCTAACATGGCAAGGTGGACAAGAATTCCAAATAAAGACTTACAGAGTTTTTGTAGTCAGTATTTGACTTAAACGTTTTGTATCTCACAGCCCCTGTCTTTTGGTGATGGGCTTGATTACATTCCCGGTCCCGGGTCATGGCTTCTGGGATGGTCGTGCATGGAAAAAAAAAATGAAAATACTGTGGGTGCCGTGGCTGATACAGGTATTCTCTGTGATGCATTCGTAGTGATAATGTTCACACGTAAACATTTATTTATGATGTATGGAGTAAAATCATAAATATTAGCGGCTCATGCAATACTCACAAACCCTATGGATGATAGTGCCCAATATACACAACGTTTCTAGAGATACATATTAAGCGCCGACCAAGCGTAATTTATGCAGGACTGATGATCCTGAATCTGACATTCAGTAAGATATGTTCTCATCTCTGTATGTTATTAAAGGCGCACACACTGTAACTCCTGCAACAATGGATAAAGCCGTAAATAAACTAGAGACAGAACCTCCAATAACGTCCTTATCATTTCCCTTGATAACTTATTGATGGGACGTCTAAATTGTATATCTGTTAGCGGAGTGGACAACGTAGGCGACTCAACTGAATAGTTCCTGGTTCGACTCGATAATAGGACGAGACGTTGGGACCCGTTAACGTACACATGATGCTTCCGTTCACCTTGCAATAAATGGATATTCGGGAGGTAGGGAACTACTGGGATGAATCCTAGGGATGGTCTGTAATTGGTCTAAGGAAGTCCTCGATGAGCTTAACAATCTTACTGTACTGGACCATGGGGACAACCATATGTAGGCATCTCGGGCTTTCCCTCTCAATATCTTCATGTGATGTAAATATGTCTGTAATCGGTTCGTGTCACCTGTAACTGCTGATCTGAATCTGTTCTCAATCTATTTTTGGATGTTTACAAAATATTTAATACAAAGTTGAACATACCATAAACTTTGTTGAATTATTATTGAGAAACACGTCCGGTAATTGTTAAATATGAGGTCTCTTAAATGAATGTGAAAATAGAATTATACGCTGGACATATATTCATGAGAAATGAATTTAATTAAAAAGTTTTCGTTATCCTTCAGTTGAAGGATAAAGTTGAACAAATTAAAGATAAATTAAACATGCTGTAATGTAGGGCAATGAGAGGTAAATATTTATTGATCCAACTTCTTTTGATCCTTCCAGGGATCATTCAATTTTTATGTGGAACGCAAAAAGAGTTACATACATATATATTTTTTTTTACCCCGATCATGAGGGGTTAATATGCTTTACTACTAAATACTTTGTAAAATTTAAAGGAAGGTGTGTAAAATAGGATGCCAAGTTCAGACTCACTTTAATTTTATAAAGTTTTGTTTTTAGTCATTTACATCATACAAATCTTACCGGCTCAGAAAAAAACTAATTCCGGCTCGATTGGCTATGTCAGTTTGCAAAAGTTATATTGTTTGATGTTAGGCAAAACACTTCAGATTAGACGCTTTTTACACTGTAAGAACCTAGATCCTGTGTCCCATCTTAATGTCTGAATCCGTTATCACGGTTAGTCTTCTATTAAAATTAAACAGAAAAGGAAAAGAGAAAAACTAGGAAATTTGTAGAGTTCAATGCATGCATGTGAGAACTATGCAAGAAAGAGATTGATACCATGAAGAACTAAAGAATAAAGTGAGGAAGATGGTTTATAAAGTAACGTTAGACGTTTTCATCAAAACATAAATCTTCGTCTCACTTTGAGAACTGGAAAACGCCATCCAGGAAACGCAGCTCCTTCTGCCTGCGAGCACTGTTTTATATATATGAAATAATTTTTATGAGTGTTTATGTTGGCCTGTTTTTGTTCTGTAATTTTCTCCAACATGCCGTTGTTGTTTTTCTTTTGTTTTTGGGATTTCTTACTGCTTTCACACACTCTGGTCTCTAACAGACACACCTCTTTCCCTCACATACACGCCCTGCTCAAAAGGCAGACACCATGGTCTCTCACACACATACACACAAGACAAAATTAAAGAAGATTCATAGGTATGCCACCAGATTAGTCCCAGAACTGAGAGGTATGAGTTACAAGAAAAGGTTACCTGAACTAAACCACACGTTCCTCCATGACAGAAGAGTAAAGGGAGACATGATCCCCACCTACAAATTCCTCAGAGGAATTGACAGGGTGGACAAAGGCAAATTATTTAACATTGGTGTAACACGAAAAAATGAACACGGGGAGAAACTAAGTACCCAAATGAGCCACAGACACATTAGAAAGAATGTTTACAGTGTTAGGTAGTTAACAAATAGAATGCATTAGGCAGTGATATGGTGGAGGCAGAATCCATACATAGTTTCTATAGATATGATAGATCCCAATAGGCTCAGGCATCTGTACACCAGTTGACTGACAGTTGAGAGGCGGGGAAAAAAGACCAATGAACCTCGCAAGCACAACTAGGTGAGTTCAACAAAGTGAGTACATACACACACACTACGGTCCTTAACACATACTCCTCTCTACTATACACACATGCAATGCCAAAACACACATATCATGATCAGCCTCACATACGATGATCCCTCTCACATGTACGCCCTGGTCAAAACACAATTATTGTGGACCCTCTCACATGTACGCCCTGGTCAAAACACAATTATTGTGGACCCTCTCACATGTACGCCCTGGTCAAAACACAATTATTGTGGACCCTCTCACATATTGGTCCTGGTCAAAACGCATATACTCAAGTCCCAAACACACATGCCCTATTCCCTCCCATCACAGGCCTTGCTATTTGGCTCAGGTGGAGAGCTGATCTCAACACACATGACAAATTTTATATAATCGTGTGGAGTAAATACATTTGATTCCCATTCCAATATTGAGTCAAGCTTGCTGGGTCAATAGAACGTGATGAAATGTATAAACCAAGTTAGCTCGAGTGACGGAAACAAGCAAAGGACATTATACGATGGGAATGACGCTCTCTCTCGAGAGAGAAACTAAATTAAATTGGTTTAAAAGTGTGTAGTGATTACACTCAGACACAGAAAAGGAGTATTTACTTAAGAGCACACTTCCGCCTGAGCACATATTCATAGGATAGTGTCACAGAACAGAGCCCTTAATAAATTATTACGGAATAGTTAAACAAAAATATATTTTTTTCATCGTGATTTTTCCCCCGCACTCTTATTCTATGCCTAGATTTTGTCAGGTGACAGGTGCTTTCTCACTCATTCTAGTACTCTTGCCGTCACTCTAGGATGCTCTTCAAATTTAAGTGTTAAAGGCTTTCTGGAAATCTAGAAAAAATAAGTCAATCCATGCAGCATATTCTCTCTCAAGTGCTTGATTGATATTGGCTTAGCGAAACACTCGTGTACCTTTATCAGGCTGGTGTGTGTGAGTGTGTTTATGCGTGTGTGCGTGTGTGTGTGTGTACTCACCTGGTTGTACTCACCTAGTTGTGCTAGCTGGTGTTGAGCCTGTGCTCTTTGGTCCCGCCTCTCAACCGTCAATCAACAGGTGTACAGGTTCCTGAGCCTATTGGGTTCTATCATATCTACACTTGAAACTGTGTATGGAGTCTGCCTTCACCACATCACTTCCTAATGCATTCCATTTAACTACTCTGACACTAAAGAAATAATTTCTAATGTCTTTATGGCTCATTTGGGCTCTAAATTTCCGCCTGTGCTCCCTAGGTGTGTGCCACCTTGTGTCGAATAAACTGTCCCTTCTACCTAATGAATTCCATTGTGAATCTTGTATGTGGTGATCATGTCCCCCCTAATTCTCCTGTCTTCCAGCAATGTGAGGTTTAATTCCCGTAGTCCCTCCTCATAGCTCATGCCTCCTCAGATCGGGCAGTAGTCTAGTGGCAAACCTCTGACCCTTTTCCAATTTAGTTATATGCTTGATGAGATATGGACTCCATGCTGGAGCTGCATGTTCCTGGATTGGTCTGACATAGGTGGTATACAGGGTCTTGAACGATTCCTTACACAAGTTTCTGAAGGCAGTTCATATGTTAGCCAGTTTAGCATATGCCGCTGATGATATTCTTTGACGTGGGCTTCTGGGGACAGGTTCGGTGTGATATCAACCCCCATATCTTTCTCTCTTTTTAGCTCTTGCAGGATTTCACTTCCCAGATGGTACCTTGTGTTCAGCCTTCTGCTCCCTTCGCCTAATTTCATTACTTTACACTTTCCTGAGTTGAACTTCAGTAACCATTTCCTAGACCATTCTTTCATGTGTGTGTGTGTGTGTAAAAGAAATATAGATAGATAGAGAGAGAGAGAGAGAGAGAGAGAGAGAGAGAGAGAGAGAGAGAGAGAGAGAGAGAGAGAGAGAGAGAGAGAGAGAGAGAGAGAGAGAGAGAGAGAGAGAAAGAGAAAGGGTGAACTTTTTCAGGTATGTAAGAGAAGTTTCTCATTCTTCGACAGGTTATAAACTGAGCCATTAGTCTGCAATATGAAAGGAGCGAGAGTACGATCAGGCGGCGCAGATTCACGTGACTCTGACGGATATAAACAGTTCCCTGGAGCCAACAGGCTGGTCTCGAATGTTCAGAAGAATTTAAATTACTTCTACTTCTTCTAGAAGTTTGGAAAGGCGGAAAATGGATATTAGGTGAAAGTTGAAAGTGTGAAAGAGGAGCGAATAATGGTAAACTTCATTCATTAATGGTTGAAATACCCCTGCTGTCATCTTTACCACCACTTCTGTCAATTCTACAACCACTCAATCAGCTCTATCCCTTTTTCTGTCACTTCTACCAACACTGCAGACATTAATCAATTATACTGTTATAATTTTAACAGGGATAATATTACAAGTTCATTTAAGGCAAATAATACTCTAGTTTGAGTCTTAGCAAATATTCTACTGTACTCATTAATCTATGTAATACGAAACTACAGAGATGCTACACTATGCTGCACCCAGGAGCTAGTTATCCATGTTAAAATTTCAGGCCAAGAAACTGAAAAAAAATAAGAGAACGAGAATGACAAGAGAAAGCAAAAGAATAGATGAGAAAAAGCATAAGAATTTATAGTTTGGTAACAGTGTACCGGGATGAGCACCGAATATTTAGTCCTAAGGTAGTGTCCCAAAGATGGGAAAGCGAATATTTAGTCCAAATATTTAGTCCCAGGGGTAGACAGCAAATATTTAGTCCTAAACTAGTGTCCTAAAGATGGGTCAGCGAATATTTAGTCCTAATCTGGTGTCCCAGAAATGGGCAGCGAATATTATTGGCGTACCGTATGTCCCTACAGCATCGTTTATATATTAAATTATCGTACTAAACTATATTTAGATGGGTAGAGACGAATTGTCATGGCGAGGGTACAGATTGTGAAGTGGTAGAGTAGGACACTATGTTTGTATGTGTGTACTCATCTAGTTGTACTGGGGTGGGGGGGGAAGGGGTTTAAGGTCAGGCTCTTTGGTCCCGCGCGCGCGCGCGTGTGTGTGTTTGTGTGTGTGTATGTGTCTGTGAGTGTGTGTGAGTGTGTGTGTGTGTGTGTGTGTGTGTGTGTGTGTGTGTGTGTGTGTGTGTGTGTGTGTGTGTGTGTGTATGTGTGTGTGTGTGTGTGTGTGAAATCACTTGCAGATCACAGAAACTCTGCCCATTTTTTTCTACCGGCACCGATAATCGAACCCCGCAGCACATGACTACGTATCAAGCGTGCTGTCCACTCAGCCACCGACCCCCCAAGAGTGTGTGTGTGTGTGTGTTTGTGTGTATGTATGTGTGTGTGTGTGTGTGTGTGTGTGTGTGTGTGTGTGTGTGTGTGTGTGTGTGTGTGTGTGTGTGTGTGTGTGTGTGTGTGTTTGTGTGTGTGTGTGTGTGTGTGTGTGTGTGTGTGTGTGTGTGTGTGTGTGTGTGTGTGTGTGTGTGTGTGAATTCAACATAACTTTCAGCCAGGAAACACAAAGTATTTAAGGGAAGGAATAACAAGGTTAATGTCGGCCGTTTTGGATTGATGAACAATTTTATTTATGGTCAACTGATAAGTGGTATTATTATTATTATTTATTTTTTCGGTTGAGAGGCAGAGCGGAGTGGATTGCCAAAAAATAGATGAGAGGTTTATGATGGTTCAATACGCGTTGTGTTGTTTAAAAATATATGTATGTTGCAGACTGGTAAGCTTGAAAGGGCAGCGCTTGCCAATTTAGAATGAAGCAATTGTGTGCATTTTCCAGGTAAGCTTTTTCATGTAATTATTCCTTAATTTGAATACGGTTTGGTAATATAACAAAGTCAACTTAATATTTAATTATATTATGCATAAAAACCAAAACGACTCCCATATGTGTAGGAAACATGTAAGAAGGGATTATACACACACACACACACACACACACACACACACACACACACACACACACACACACACATATATATATATATATATATATATATATATATATATATATATATATATATATATATATATATATATATGGGGGCGGACTCCATATACAGTTTGAAATGTAGATATGATAGAGCCAAGAAAGCTCAGGAATCTGTACACCAGTTGATTGGCAGTTGAAAGGCGAGACCAAATATATATATTGGGACTCTCAAACTTTGGACTGGTGTACAGATTCCTGAGCCTATTGGGTTTTATCATATCTACATTTGAAACTGAATACGTAGTTTGCTTCCACCACATCACTGCCTAATGAATTCCATCTGTTAACTTCTCTGACACTGCAAAAGTTCTTTCTAACGTCCCTGTGGCTAATTTGGGTGCTCACTCTCCACATGTGTCCTCTTGTTTGCGTACCCCTCGTGTTAAACAGTTTATCTTTATCTACCCTGTTAATTTCTCTGATAATTTTGTAGATAGGTATCATGTCTCCCCCTAACTCTTCTGTCGTCGAGTTTCGTGAGGTTCAGTTTCAGTAATCTTTCCTCGTAGCTCATTCCTCTCAGTTCAGGGACTAGCGTGGTGGCATACCTCCGAACCTTTTCTAACTGTTTTGTGTTGACTAGATGTCGACTCCACGCTGGAGCCGTATATTTCATTTTTGGTTTGACATATGAAGCATGCAAGGATCTGAATGATTCCTTACACAAGTTTCTGAAGGCAATTCTTATGTTCGCCAGCTTTGTGTATTCTTCAGACTTGTGTGCGTGTACTCAACTAGCTGTACTCAGCTAGTTGTGGTTGCGGGGGTTGAGCTCTGGCTCTTTGGTCCCGCCACTCAACTGTCAATCAACTGGCGTACAGATTTCTGACCCTTCTGGACTCTATCATATCTACATTGGAAACTGTGTATGGAGTCAGATTCCACCACATCACTTCCTAATATATTTAATCTGTTAACTACTCTGACACTGAACAAATTCTTTCTAACGTCTCTGTGGCTCATTTGGGTTCTCACCCGCGCCCCAGAATTACGAGTACTGCGCGCTATCCACCAGGCTACCAGGCCCCGTGTGTGTGTGTGTGTGTGTGAGAGAGATTGTGAGTGTGTGTGTGCGTGTGTGTGTGCGTGTGCATGTGCGTGTGTGTGTGCGTGAAAGCCTTAATAAGCAAATATTAAGCAACATCACTGTTCCAATACGATAAAATGTCACCGTTCTCGCCGCCAATTGCTTCAGCTAAATTGAGTTGGCAGTCCCAATAGCGTTAAAGAGGACGTTCTCGTGGTTAGGCTGTCGTTACTGGTGCTTGTATCTATCAGAAGAGAAGCGAAAACAACTAGAAACTCGTCAAATGCTGCCAATATTGATGCATGCTTTCATCAAGAACAGATATTGCTCCAGTGGTATTTGTACTTTATATGAAAAAGATATTGGTAAAAACCGGTCAAATTGCTGTTATTATTGGCAGTTTAACTGCCAAGAAACAATTATTGCGAAGAGTTTGTAAAATGCTGAATCTTTTAATAGCTGTTCGTCATTAAGTATATTTTTATTTCAGTTATGATCGAGTCAAGAGTTTTATGTAATTTTCTTAATCCCAGACAAAATAGACGATTTTGTTTAGTTTTACTTCCAGGTCCTGTGTTAGTGAGAAAATAAACTCTTGTTAGCACCCGTCCACCAGGTGCAGTCAATGACTTTTCTTGTTTACTTGCTTGTCTGTCAAAATGCACACACATTCTGATTGATGTCCCTCAATCTGACATGGCCTGAATGGATGTGCATACCGTTTTTCAATTTCTGTCTCACCGAGTTAAGGACCCAGTTCTGCAAAACATTTTAAACTTGCTTTAACTCCAGCATTCTTCCTAATAAACACATGAAATAACACTGCGTCAGTTGGTTGTAGAAGAATCTACATTAAAAGTGTAATGGCTATTTATGGACTCCAGTTCATCGTCCTTTTATTTGTGTGAATGGGTAGAATAGCAACTCGTATTACTAACATTGAGTAAAGGTTTCCTTTGACACACACGGTGGGGTACACAAGTTTTTTCCATGCTATGTCGCTCTCCTTTTTTTTTGTTCTTTCAGTATTTCATATATATATATATATATATATATATATATATATATATATATATATATATATATATATATATATATATATATATATTTATATATTTATATATATATATATCACAAAGAATAACAATGGCGTGATATGTCAATGAAAATCATTTTGAGGTAATAGAGTGACTCGAGTTTGCGTTCTGGCGATTCCCAGACACCTGTCCTAACCGACTTGGACACGATGGTACAAAAGCCGACCAACCCGAAACACTAAAGAATTCATTAGGAGGTTCTAAAGGGCCCCAAACCTTGGTTGAACTCCGGTTTCGGGCCTCCAGAATCTCAAGAATGCTTATTCTCCTTCCCCCTCTCTTATATTCTAACGCCACATTATATTCCAACAGTTTATATTTATTGTGTGTTTGAGATCTCTGCATGCATATGTGTGTATATGTGTTGGTTTATAAAGTGTCCTGAATTTTCATTTGTCAGAGTTGAGTAAGTTATTACACCCAGCAAGCCTGGAAAGTCCCAACTCGATTCAGCAGGTTATTGGTTTTTCAAGCTGCTTCATTTCATAATATTTCACACTTAATTAGATATAAATGCACTGACATTTAACTGTTTGTGACACTTGTTTATTGAACACATTTTAAATATTTTATATTTTACCTCGTATCTATTAAAGGATAAGGATACATTATTTATATTTTAACTATTAAGTTCAATATTACTGAGAAAAATCAATTTTTTTATAGTTCAGCATTTACTATTATGAGAAGGCAATTTCAGGTTTAATCTTTGAGCTTAACTATTATCAAATTTAGGTAAATTCCTGAAAAGTTTTTGTCATATTTTTGCGTCATTGCGTTACCTAATCATTTATGAGATTATAATTATTCCTGATTTGTTTATACTTATGTGTATGCCGTATATTTACCACTTGTTAACATGCTAAAAAAGAGATCATGCGTCTCATAGTTTTAAGAACTAGAACCATGGAATATGTGAAAGAAGATATAAAAAGGACTTCTATATGAATTCGCGAACAACATAGTTTTGAATTATATTAACAAATTTTATAGAGATTCTATTACCCCAGATACGTATTTAGCAGCATTCCATATAATGGTGAATAAGTCCTTTATTGAAATATGTGTGTTAGAAAGTGTTGTTAGGGCTATTATGTAGTGTTGTAAGCTATTATGTATGACTGGATCTGGTGCATGTTGTGGTTGGTGTAGTTATGTGTGTGTGCATGTCGATGTGATGTATGTTGTGTTGCTGATTGTGATATTCTGGCGCGTGTGATGTGTAACTACGATAGGTGGGCTATTGTGTGTGTGGTGACTGATTCATGTGTAGCCTGATGAGTGTGGTAGACGGGTCAGTGTGGTTGCCTAGTGTGAGGGACTGACTGGCTAGTACCTGGCTAATTATGTAGGAACAGGTCATGGATGAAATTTCAGAAGTAGGAAACAACGAAAAGCGAGGGATATTGTATATGTTTATTCTACAGTAGTTCAATACTATAAAGATTCGTGAAATTTTTGTTTATTTGTGACAAATACTTAGTTTCTGGACTGCTATACATCAAGACACTTCAAGAGATAAATGTAATTTTATCAGCTAAGAATGTGTAGTATGTCAAGTGGATCAAAAATGGGTGAAACAGTGACGTGACTTTAAGGATGAAATAAATAAATATATTCAGGGAATCTTTTAAAGGAATGGTAAGGTGAACACGCAACACTAAGGGAAGATAAACACAGGAGACAATTCGTAACAGAATCACAGGGAGTGGAATTGAAGATGCCTTTGTAACCTGTATCGCAATGTTCAAGAATGTATAGACGTGATGAAAGGCTTTCTTCCCTCCGCTTTCAGTTTCTCTGTCCAACAAGGAATTTTCTTTACAAAAGACGAAGGTCAAACGTGTTTTATGTCAGATATTTACAAAAGAAATTAAAGACAAATATGCGACTATTTTCTCTGTTCTCCAAAATCTTTAAGTATTTTAAAGAAAAAATAAAGGTTTCACATAAAAACTTAATACAAACATTCGAAACAGCAATACACTATTTTTCGAGACACTGGGTAAGGTAGCTCATGTCCTCCGTATTTAACTTGCTTGGAGGTGAACGGTGCAGTTGCTGTTACTTCCTATCAGTCCTTGCCTATTGGTGACGGTCTGGCTTTAAAGTTGTGAATAGAAGTGGCTTCCAAAACATATTCTTTCAATGCATTTCATTTGGTGACTATCCAACTATATCAGGATAGTATAGTACATAGGATAGTATAGTATATTTCCTTATATATCATTGACGCCTGTTTACGTCTTCAGATTCCACTTATGTCCTCTCGTCGTATCTTCTGTCAATTACATGAGGGTTTCCTTGTCTATCTTGGTAATTTCCTTTCTGTATCTTACATGATATAATAACATGATCTCTGTTTCTTCACTTTTGCAGGGTTGTGAGGTCAAGTTCTCTTAACCAATCCTCTCAGCGTGGCTATAACATAGTCGATGCTGGTAGTAAAAGTATTGGTGGGTATTGTTGCTATGCTAATGTAATAACATAGTAGTTGTGGTGATGTTGGTGTTAGTGGCAAGTGTATAGTAGATGATGGATGTTTTAGTGTTGCTGTTTGAGGCCAATCAACTATATAATTTCCTTCTTTCGAATGATCTTCGTCTATCAAAGACATGGCCAAGCAACTCGCTCCTTCACCCTTATTTTGGCGGTAATTATTAACAAGAATATATCTTGGTACGTTGGTTTGATAACGAAGTTAGATAATTTATCTAAGTTTGAAGGGAAAGTAAATTGAAAAGAACTAGAGAGTGACGAAAAGAAAAGATGATTATATGTTCTGTCATTGAATTGTGGATTCGAGTAGGGTAGATCCGATCAGGGGAAACGTGGGAGCTTATATGCTGAAATAGATATACAAACACGCACACACAGATACGCAGACATCGACACAGAAACAAACATGCACACACGCACGAACAAACACACGCGCGTGCACACACACACACACACACACACACACACACACACACACACACACACACACACACACACACACACACACACACACACACACATGCATTAACACTCATCCCCCAAGTACCAAAAATATATATATAACCCCCACAACCCCCCTCCACCCCCAGAAAAAAGTTTTCCCCGTTCATATCCTTTATCCAATACCCGACCACTCTCTCCCTATTGACTCGCTCGGCCAAGCGCTGGAAAATCCTCTTTGACGATGTTGACTCTGCGTTGATGCCTCATAGCGCGGTCGGCCTCCGTGAAAGCGTCCCTGTGTTCAGCATAAACACCTCCTGCGGCTACCAGAGTAGGCGCATGTTGCTCTGGCCACAGGAAGATCGTGAGTCAATGGCGAAGGGTTCCTGGCTGACACGTGCGTGTAGAACTGGAGGTAAGGTTTAGTATTCTTGGGGTTCCAGGGAATTAAATGGTGCTATAACCTTAAGGAAAGCTGGTTCACTTGCTGGAAATATCACCAGTTACACCCTCAGAAAAATCACGTTGGTATGGAAAGGTTTTAGCTATAACTACTTTAATTAAAAATTAAATCAATCAATGGGGGAATCCATATGTTTTATAAGACAATGCCTCGATTGTTAAATATATTATTAAAATGTTCTTACTTACATTACTCTTCTTGTTATGCCTTTCAAGTCTGATAATAATCTTACCTGCACCCCTGACAATGGGTATTCCTGAATCCACCATTTCACTTACACAGAGTGGACTTACTCTTACACACTTTCCCCTAATAATAACTGGTAAAGAAAATTGCATAACACATCATATTTTGATATGATAATAATATTACAGTAATGCCCTAAAATGGTTACACTGAGAACGACTCGAAGTCTCAGAAGAGCTAAGATGTGAACAAGTTATTATTATTATTATTATTGAGAAAATCCACTTGGGCTCAGAGGTGGACGCGAACCTACGACCTTGGCATTGCCAAGTCGCATATTCTACCACTAGACCACCGTGAGTTGTCAAAGTTATACAAACAGATTTCTACTGAAACCACAGGAAGTCTGGAGGTTACTGAAGTCAGTCCATGTTTAAATCTGGCCTGGCATTAGGGTACACGGCTTGGCAATACCTAATAGTCCTAGTGAATTTTCCCATTGATATATATCACGTTAATGTAATTTCTGTTATTATTATTATTATTATTATTATTATTATTATTATTATTATTATTATTATTATTATTATTATTGTTGCAGGTAGTAAACTACCTTTTTTACTTTTTATTATTATAACATATTTGAGAATTTTGTAATAATTTGACACCAATTGTGCTCCACACGAAGGATTTCACTGGCCAGATTGCAGTCATATGAGTCTTGCACCAGCTGAGTATTGTCTGAACCACCTGGGCACAGCATGATAAAATGGAAGAGACGTGCACCAGCTTGACGAGACTTACGAGTACTATAAAGACGTGCACAAGTTTGACGTGACTTGCGAGTACTATAAAGACGTGCAGCAGCTTGACGTGACTTGCGAGTACTATAAAGACGTGCAGCAGCTTGACGTGACTTGCGAGTACTTACGAGTACAATAGAAACGTGCATCAGTTGGGAACGGCTTGTAAATACATGTTATTTACACAAAATACATACAGCATCTGAGTAAAATCGTGATTAAAATATGAATTTAAGTTATATATAAAGAATAACTATATAAAATAACGATTCTTCACTTGTATATAAATAAACATTAAAAGCATTTCACGCTGTAAATAAGGTTCACTGTACATTAAATGCAGAGCTTATTGCTGAAGTGAAATGCGAATTCCAATTTAGCTCGACTGTTGGGTGGGTGAAACGGTGGCGAGTGCCAATACCAGATCAGAATTCATTAGCAACTTGTTCAATTGGAATTTTTTTGTCGTTAACGGACATTAATCCTTATGTTACGTTGCCCTTGGGACTCAAAGGACAAGCTGTTTATTGAGAGAAACGTTAGGAATTCCTTTAGGAATTAAGCGCTTGTAATATGAATTGATTTCATAATCATAAGAAAATAACTTCAAATTCAATTGCGTCATAATCACACGTTTAATCATGATGGAAATGGCCTAATTCGTGAATGGGTATTTTGTTTTTTTAAAAATATGATATATTGAGAAATACAACTGCTGACCAAAAGTATAAAATCATAAAAGCAGGAGTTTATTCCTAAAAAGGTGGATTGTGTTTGAGGCACCGTCCTTTCTTCTAACGAATTGGCTGTTAAACTCTTAAATGGGCGTGATTACCAAGGAACTTTATGGAGCTAATCTGCAAGGCTTTAATTTTAAATTAATAAACATTAATTTACACCTAAATTATAACAAGGTAACAAGGATTTTTTAAATACTTTAATTCCAAATGTCCTTAAAACCTATGGTCAGATCATCACTGTTAATAATTTGCTGTGTGTAATGAACTGTGGTGAGTTAAACAATACCCCCTGGGAAATCTGCAATGACTGCATTGTAGTATACAAAATTTTGAACATAATGAAAATATAGGGAAAATTCTTCGACTTCCTGACCAGTTTCCCTAAGTATGAAACATAAATTAGAATAGAAAATTGTTTCTAGTATATACTGTCAGTCCTGACAGCCCTCACAAGGAATGAGGTCATAACAGCGTTTTCAGTGAGCGATACATGATTAAAAAATAAATTTAATATCATTCTTCAAATGTAATTTACATTCTTCAAATGTAAATTTGAGTCCAGATATCAAAACCTAAGTTTTAGTAATTTTGTTGAATAAAAAGAAGTGATATGCTACCGTTTTTTTTTATCATAAAACGCATTTGACCAAACGGGGAAATGAGGTTGACGTGACACCATCAGCGTACTTCTCATCCAGCAACTACCCTCGGGTGATTAAAATGGCACACACGAATACATATACATATAAAAAACATATATAGTCTGAAAGACTCTCATCCTCTCCTATATTTAAACTCCTTGTACACACATTAAAAATGAAGGATATTGAAATAAATTTGTATTGTTTAATATTACAGATGTATAAAGCTCCTGAGCCAGTTAAACAAATTTTTCAATTATGCTGTAATCTAATGAATTAGCATCTTTAAGAATTTGTGAACAACTTGTTTTCTTTACATTTAGCTGGCGAATTCAGTTATGAATTTTGCATATAAAACTTCTAGTTTAACCTCATTGAGGTAATTGCTTAATCGGTTTGTGTATCCATTTTTATAAACAGATTCTCGAGAGCTCGGTTAGTTAGGAACTTTTCTTACTTTTCGAGTTTTCTTGTCCAAGTTTCCCTAGAAAAAAAAAATATATGTATCTTTGAGAAAAGTTTAAATTGAGTTACAACACGGCAATTATTGTCTCTCATATATCATCACATAATAATAACAATGATAATCATTTACTTAAAATTAAAGTTATTAATAATATTTTGTTGAAAACAAATATTATATCCGATACGGAAGTAATTCCGGGATGGTACATTGTGTGGAGGCGGGGGAAGGGACACTAGCAGATGTCTGGAGCACTAGCGAAGCACGAGGGCAAGGAATTAGACGATACCTCGAACAAAACACGAATCGATACATTATCCGAAACCAGAGCCGTGGAATAATGTGGCACTGCTGGTGTCAGGCTGCCAGCATGCGCCTCTTTTGATCTCCCTTGCTCTGTTATTGTAGATGGTGATGAATAGCGCGCACCAGGTTACTGAGGTGCTGTGAAAAGGGGGCAGGATGTGAATGAGCTACGTTTTGAGATTTGGGTTTTAAGATCTGGGGTTTCAGATATGGGATTTGAGATCTGGGTTTTGAGACCTGAGTCTTGAGAGCTAGATTTCTACATTTTAATTTTAAAACGACGCCTTTGAGAACTTTTTTTTTTTTTGTCTAGGTGATAGCGTCGCCACGTGGACTTGTTATAACATCTGAAACAATATCGCTCAGATTAGTTTGGTAATATTACCAATATTTACTTAAGCTTCCGAGTGTTTCTTCCTTTGTTAAAGTTTAAGAGCTAATTCTTTCATATGTTGGCTACAATGTGGGTACTGGTTGGTAAACATAGATTTTATAAAAGAAACATTGGCTGGCTCCAAATGTGTATTGACTTGTGCTTACGGAGGTAGAGGTTCGTCTCTTTGGATCCACCTCTGAACTGCCAATCAACTGGAATTCAAGCTTATGAGACTATTGATCTCTATCATATCTACATATGGAATTATGAATGAAGTCTGCCTATACCACATCACTTTAGGTGCATTACATTTGTTAACACATTGATATTGACAAATCTGTTTTTAAAATTTCTGTGGCTCATTTGGGTACTCAGCCTCCACCTGTGTTCCTTTCCGCGAGTGTCCCACGTTGTATATAGTCTTTCTATATCTACCCAATTAATTCCCTGAGAATTTGTTTTGTGGTAATCATGTTTCTCCAATCTCTTCAGTCTTCCAGTAGCGTGAGGCTCAGTTCATATAGACTATCTTCATAACGCACATCTCTTTGTTCTGAGACCAGTCTACTGGCATAACGTTGAACCTTCTGCTACTTTTACTTGACTAGATATGAACTCTACGTTGGAGCCGCTTACTCCAATATTGGTTTGACATGCGATATACAATGTTCAGAATGATTCCTTAAACATGTTTCTAAAGCAGTTCTGATGATAGACAGGCTTGCATGTACCGCTGATGATATTCTATAGGTGTGGACTTCAGGAAACAGGTTTGGTGTGATATCAACTTCAGATCCTTTTCTTTGTTCGTTTTATATTCTAAATGGTACCTTGTGTCGGCTATCATCGCTCTTTTTATGGGGTCTTTGACATGTTGACTTTACAAATTTATTTGTTGCCTCGTTTAATAGCTCAGCTCTCCATGTTTCTGAGTCCCCAAGCAATTCTTTGCTCTCGTAGTTTTTTGTCCCATAGTTGGAGTCCCTCATGGCTAGAATTTGGAGGAAGCAGAAGCAGACAGGAGCAGCCATTTTATTGTAATACCTGCCATGCTGCTTCTGTCAAACTACTATCTGGGCCTTCTGATATTTATGGGAATGTTTTATGTCGCTACTGCCACTGTTGTCATTGTGCCTGTTATGATCTGCCCATTGTCATGGTGCCTGTTATGTAGTCTATGAACCCTTCCCAGCCCGGGATATCAAACCCCCTCGAAACTCCAATTATACCAGCAGCGCCACTCCTCCATCTCCCTTCCTGCTTTCTCTTTATTTATATTGTATGTGAAAGTGTGTGTGTGTACTCGCCTAGTTGTACTTACCTAGTTGTGCTTGCGGGGGTTTGAGCTCTGGTTCTTTGGTCCCGCTTCTCAACTGTCAATCAACTGATGTACAGATTCCTGAGCCTACTGGGCTCTATCATAACTACATTTCAAACTGTGTGTGGATTTAGCTTTCACCATATCACTGCTTAATGCATTCCAGCTGTTAATTACACTGACACTGAAAAAGTTCTTTCTAACGTCCCTGTGGCTTATCTGGGTACTCAATTTCCACCTGTGTCCCCTGGTTCGCGTACCCTCCCCCCTCCCGTGTTAAACAGTTTATCCTTATCAACCCTGTCAATTCCTCAGAGTTAGTTCCTTTGTAGGAAGTGATTATGTTTCTCTTCACTCTTCTGTCTTATAGTGCCGCTAGGTGCATTTCACGCAATCTTTCCTCGTAACTCATGCCTCTTAGTTCTGGGACTCGAATAGTGGCATACCTCTGAACTTTTTCCAGGTTCATCTTGTGCTTGACAAAGTACGGGCTCCATGCTGGGGCCGCATATTCCAATATTGGTCTTATATATGTAATATACAAGGTTCAGAATGATTCCTTACACAAGTTCCTGAATGCAGTTGTGATGTTAGCCAGCTTCGCATACGCCGTGATGATATTTTTTTATGTGGGCTTCAGGAGACAGGTTTGGTCTGATATCAACTCGTAGATCTTTCTCTCTGTTCGTTTCGTGAAGTACTTCA